>NC_045957.1:93421309-93600162 GCF_010909765.2 Amblyraja radiata
ATTGAAGCAGTACGAAAATTGTATAACTGTTATGTCGATTACTTTCTCTTTGTACAATTGCTTCTAATAAAGTAAATATATATTTTTTAAAAGACCCTCCTGGTGGGGGATGGAGATGTAGCGTGATTGGACATCCATGGTGAAGATGAGGGAATGGGGGCCTAGAAAATGGAGTCGACGAAGACCGTGTGAGGTGTCTTGAACATAGGTCGGGAGGGATTTAACCAGGGGGGATAGGATGGAGTCGAGGTATGGGGAAATAAGTTCGGTAGGACACGAACAGGCAGAAACAATGGGTCTGCCCAGGACAGTCAGGTTTGTGGATTTTGGGGAGAAGGTAAAAGCGGGCCGTGCTGCTGGGGAACGATGAGGTGGAGGCTTGGGAGGGCAGGGAGCAGGAGTTGATGAAGTCGGTGATGGTGCTAGAGATGGCCTGGTGCTCGTCTGTGGTGTCATGGTCTAAGGATAAGTAGGAGGAGGTGTCTGAGAGTTGACGTGTGGCTTCAACCTTGTGGAGATCAGCGCGCCAGACTACCACGGCACCTCCCTTGTTGGCGGGTTTGATCTCCCAGTCTGGGTTGTTGCAGAGTGAGTTGAGGGCTGTACGTTCGGGGGGGGGGGGGGAGGTGAGAGTGAGAGAGGGGAGTGGAGCAGTTGAGGTGGTTGATGTCCCGCCGACAGTTTAAAATAAAAAGGTCTAAAGACGGAAGATGGCCAAGAGGGGGAGTCCAAGAGGAGGGGGTCCGTTGGAGACGGGAGAAGGGGTCATCAATGGGGGGGGGCGAGGACTCCTTCGCATGGAAAAACGCTTTGAGGCGGAGGCGATGGAAGAAGAGCTCCACATCGTGGCGGGAGCGGAACTCATTGAGGTGGGGACTGAGGGGGAAAAAGGTGAGGCCTCTGCTGAGGACAGACCGTTCGGTATCAGAGAGGGGGAGGTCATGGGGGATGGTGAACACATGGCAAGGATGGGGGTTGGGGTCGGAGGAAGGCAGGTGAGTAGACTGGGGCCGAGGCGATGTCTGGTGGTATCTGATTGCTGGCAAAACAACAACAAAAAACTGCTGAGGAACTATAATAGAGGAGTTTACAAGTTTAAAGTCAAACCATTTTTTCCCCGATTCTCCAGATGAATAGCACTTGGGAAATGAATAAATACTTCCTTGAAGGAACTCTCAACATGATGGGTCAGGATGACTTTTCAAGATGTCAGCCAAGAAACCGATGTGCCCAAAGCAAGAGGCAACTCAACAAAGCATTTTGTTTACACACAGGACCCCGGAGAGCTAAGGCCCAGTCAAAATTTGCCTTTGAGCCTTGTTTGAAGTGAACAGGTTGTGTGCTAGCTGAATGCAGTAATGCAGCTCATCACTTGAAGCCCGATGAATTTTGGTCAGCTCTGAGCTCAGCTTTCAGAAGAGAAACAGAATGCTGCCATTGATTAATTGTAATTTTGCGGAACACAAAAAAAATCCCCTGAGATGCTCTAAATGGATCTTTGAAGGACTATTAGTTGGACCACTCAATTCTGGGTTGCATGGTGCCAACTTTATACCTGGTGTAAATTTCCCTTTGGCAGCTGACATTCTGCTGGAGAGATCACTCACACAAGGTCACGATCGGAAAGGGATCACTTAAAGAACAATTTCACAGCATAAAAAAGAGCAGTAAACCATGCTGAGTTTGGCCCATAGTGTTTACATCAGTTGCCCCACCTCAGTCATCATTCATTTTACAAGTTCGCCTGGAAATGGATTGTCCCAAGGTGATATCTGCTCTGGTTCGAATTAAGATGGTCATTAGTTTTATAAATATATCAAATCTTCAGTCCAGGGGGTTATTATTAGTGAATGGAAAATGTAGCCTTGCTGAGTCTTCTGCAATAAATAACAATGCAACTAATGACTGTGGAGTTAGTATCACTCTATGGAGATAGTCTATTGCAGCACATCAGCCCTGATGTCATCATTTTATTTTATGCTTAGCTCATTTTGTTGCTGTGCTTGCCGTATTGTGATTGTGATTTTGTTTTGTAGCTTATCACTGAAAGATCTGACTACATGAGTAATGTTACTAGGAAGATAGTGATATTGTATACAAAAGTTAATGACTCTTAAAGTAATATCTTTGCAGCAGATGAGCCTCTGCTAATATTCAAACTTGTTTTCCTTGGATTATAACCCTCCACACAACAGAAAACAGTTTAAAATCGCAGATCCCATGTAGAAATCATCTGTGCTGTGAGATGAAAGGGAATAAATTGGATGCCCTCAGAAATGGAATGGAATGGGGTCACAAGGCATTAAGATGGTCATTAGTTGAGTGAGTGTGAGTGAATGAGTGCTAACCTGCTTGCAGTTCTTCTTGGGCCCTATTGATGACTGTCCAACATCCTGTGACTGTGATTGCAAGGTACACAGCATATTAATTATAATTTGCAGTTGGCATGAAGTTAAGTTTCCAAGCAGTGATTGGAACAGCGGCAGCACAGTGGTGCAACTGCTAGAGATATTGCCTCATAGCACCAGAGGCCCGCGTACAATCCTGACCCTGGTTGCTATCTGGATGGAGTTTACATGTTCTCCCTGTGATCCTGTGGGTTTCCTCTGGTTACTCCGATTTCCTCCAACATTGTAAAGATGTGTGGATTTGTAGGTTAAATGGCTTCTGCCCCTAGAATGCAAGGAGTGCATGCGAAGTTAGGATAATATAGAACTAATGCAAATGGGAGATGGATGGTCAATGTGGACTTGGTGGGCTGAAAAGTCTGTTTCCATGCTGTATCTTGCATTCATTCATTCATTCATTCATTCATTCATTCATTCATTTGGTCGGTCGGTGAGTGAGCGAGCGAGCGAGTGAGTGAGCGAGTGAGCGAGTGAGCGAGTGAGTGAGTGAGTGAGTGAGTGAGTGAGTGAGTGAGTGAGTGCTAACCTGCTTGCAGTTCTTCTTGGGCCCTATTGATGACTGGCCAACAACAGTTATAATTTAGTCAACATAGGATCATAAACTCCCAGAGAAATGCAGCATGGAAACAGGCCCTTGAGTGAACTGAGTCCACAATGATCCTACAGTAAAGCTTTCTTAATTCTCCCTACATTTTCATCTTCTCCCTAGGTTCTCGCACTCACCTACAAGGGGCAATTTACAGCCGTAAATTAACCTTTGGGATGTGGGTGGAAACAGGAACACCAGGAGGAAGCCTCTGTGGTCATAGGGGAACAATGAAACTCAACACAGAAGCACCTGAGGTCAGGATTGAAGCAATTTCTCTGACTCTGTGAGGCTGTCTACTAGTTGTGGGAATGTTACCTTGTGTCCTTTAAAGGGATAGTGCATGGAAAAACCAAATTCTGGAAAATGTTGTGCACCAAAACTGACCTGTAAAACAGTAAATCCAGAATGGCATTGTGCTGCAGCAGTTAGTGTCACTGCCCCATGACCCTATCAATGTAGGCTCGATCCTGACCTCGGGTGCTGCCGATGTAGAGTTTGCATTTTCTCCCTGTGATTGTGTGGTTTTCTGCCAGTCCTCCAGTTTCCTCCCACATCCTAAAGACGTGTTGATTCATTAACTGACCATTGTACATTGCTCTGGGTGTGGGTGGGTGAGTGGCAGCAGAATCAGGGTGTGGGTGGGGGAGTTGGTGGACAATTGAGGAGGAAGAAGTGACAAGAAAATAAGTGGGTTGATAGGATTGCGCACAGTGGCATAGCTTCTATTGGTCCATTGACCTATGTCATACGGATATATGAAACATGCGTACTGGTGCATCGGACCTGGTTTTTGATCATTGTGCTGGGTGCTACGTGGAGAAGGAAAAGAAGAGAAAACTTTTCACAATTTCACAATAAACAATACACACAACGTAATCTATCCAAATGAAATAAGCATAACAAGTTACATTTATCCATTATGTGCTCTTCAGATAGTTCAGCAGGTTGTGGAAACTGAAAGATCTGGTGGTCAATGCTGTAAATCAAGGACTTGGGTGCAGTGATGCAAAAGGCTCAATGACACAATGTTGTCAAAGTCACTGAATTCTTCTTCAATTACTGCACCTTGTCAAAAGAACCAATAGGTTTAAACACAAGAATTCACCACATTATTCAGCTGAAAAGAATCAGCACTTATAAGTAACATGACATGTGGCATCAATAAAACTAGTCGGGCAGATTCATGAGGACAACACTTCAATGGTTGGACAAAAGGAATAGTGAATGGGTTCACTGAAGAAGGATCCCGACCTGAAACGCCACCAATCCATGTTTTCCAGAGATGCTGCCTGACCCGCTGAATTACTCCAGCATTTTGTGTCCTTTTGTGTATTAACCAGCATCTGCAGTTCCTTGTTTCTGCTACTTCATTGGTCGGTATCGTATCTTGTATCTTGGTTGGTGTCGCGTCGAAGAACAATAATGATAGACACAAGAGATGCAGGTGGTTGAATCTTGAGCATAGGGAACAAACAGAGGGAGGAACTCAGCAGGTCAGGCAGCATCGGTGGTGTGAAGCCGGGCATTCGGCGTTTCGGGCCGAGACCCTTTTTCAGACCAACAGAATACATGGGAGAAATCTGGTGGAGAGAGATGAGGGGATGGTGAGGAGCAAGAACTGGCGTGATAAGTGGATCCAGGTGAGGAGGGATTGACAGATGAGTCAGGTCAGGGAGAGAAGGGTGGAGATAGTAACCAAGGTTGGAGGTGAAGTGGAGAAGACAAAATGAGGTGGATGTGGAATCTAAAAATAGAAGGTGAGCAATGAAGGGTGGGGAGGGATAGAAGATGAGCAGATGAAGGACGAAATAGGAAGTAAGAGTGTTTGTGCAGGAAAGAGCAGTGGGAGCTGGGTAGATGAGGATAGGGAGACCTGAAATTAGGGAATCGTGTTCATTGGAGGTGTAATTTTCCAACCCGGAGGATTGCAGTGATTCAAAAGGGCAACTTCTATCTCCTTCTTCAGGCCAATATTGATGGACAAGAAATGATGAGCTCAGCAGCAACCACCAGGTCCTGAAAAATGAACTTTTAAGGGAGGAACATTGAGCTTGAATTGCAGTAGAATTGCAGTCTACACAGTATTGCACACAGGAGACTCATGAGAGTGCAAATGTTGGAATCTAGCACAAAAAAAAACCAAACTGCTGGAGGAACTCAGCGATTGTGCTGCATCCTTCCATTTCAGGAATGGGCCTGGTGCAGGATCTCCACCCAAAGTATTGACACTTCCTTTCTCCCAGAGATACTTTCTCCCAGAGTTCCTCCATCAGCATAGCACCATAATGGATGCCATGATCTGCGTAGTCAGTATTTCCTGTAGGGAGTGAACATTTAACGTGGTGAATGTGTTCAGATTGTCACTAAGTATTATGTAATTTATTTGGGTTACATAGTTGGCACGGTTGAATAATTGGTAGTTAGTGCAAACAGCCAGATGCATTGGCAGCAGTAAATGGCTGCATTGTGCTAATGAGCCTGTCCCACTTAGGCGACCTTTTAGGCGACTGCAGGAGAGTATGCAGTCGCCACATGGCGGTTGCCGGGGAGTCGCCTTCATGGTCGTGAGGAGTTCTCACATTCTGGGAACTAGTCGCGGTCTCATTATGGTCTCCATGAATTTTTCAACATGTTGAAAAATTAGCGGCGACTAGAATGAAGCCGCCATGGAGAGTAGCGAGAATTCTCGTGCCATAGGTGGGTCGCCAGGAGGTCCTAATGGGTTGCGAGGAGGTCGAAGGTTCTCGGAGGTTCTCGTAGGTTGTAGCCGGTGCTGACCGGTGAATTTCATTGGCTCATTGGGAACAAAAAAGGTAAGCAGTAGTTTTCAGAATCAACGATAACCGACCGGTAATGTTAAATGTTTCACAGACGTGTATCTCTGGCTTCTTAAAAGTTGTCTCCACTCCTTCTCCCCCCTTTTCCCCCCTCTCCCTCCTCTTTTAAAGAACTTCCGTACACTGTGCTTTAGCCAACTTTTTACAGCGCCAACCTTCCTATTAATCGCGGTGTGTGTCTGTTTCACCTTGGCTGTGCACCGTATGAATTTTTTAGGCAGCCCTCCCCATGCTTGCACTGTCCCCCGCCTGCATAGCGACTGGTGAAGGAAGCGATGTGTTTGTGTGTGCTTCACTCTGACAGTAGCCGTTCCAGTTGTTGCTTTTTCAGGCGACTGCCGGCAAATTGACAGTCGCCAGCAGTCCGCTGAAAGTGTGAGATTTGCATTGAGCTTCTGTACATTGTAGCCTTCCACAGAGTATCCGGTGCCACTTCTAGAGCGTTTCATTTGCCAGACCAATAACCCAGTGACCAAACCCTGAATTCAAACCTCAGCTGTGAAATTTAATTTCAATGAATAAAATGACATTTCATAGCAATAATCATTTGTAATACTGTCAACAAAACTAATTAGGGATTATGCCAACATGATTTTGCCAGGCCTACGCATAAATTCCAGACCCATCATGAATCTTAGATGGCCCCTACAAACTTTTCAGTTACTGGGAAATAAATGCCAAAATTCAGATACCAAGGACATCAATCTGTAATACAAATAGCACATCTAGGACCCAAATATGAAGAGCTACGTATCAGATTGTTCCCAAAATAAATATATAATATATCATAGAAACATAGAAACATAGAAAATAGGTGCAGGAGTAGGCCATTCGGCCCTTCGAGCCATTCAATATGATCATGGCTGATCATCCAACTCAGTATCCTGTACCTGCCTTCTCTCCATACCCCCTGATCCCTTTAGCCACAAGGGCCACATCTAACTCCCTCTTAAATATAGCCAATGAACTGGCCTCAACTACCTTCTGCGGCAGAGAATTCCAGAGATTCACCACTCTCTGTGTGAAAAAAGTTTTCCTCATCTCAGTCCTAAAAGATTTCCCCCTTATCCTTAAACTGTGACCCCTTGTTCTGGACTTCCCCAACATCGGGAATAATCTTCCTGCATCTAGCCTGTCCAACCACTTAAGAATTTTGTAAGTTTCTATAAGATCCCCCCTCAATCTTCTAAATTCTAGCGAGTACAAACCGAGTCTATCCAGTCTTTCTTCATATGAAAGTCCTGACATCCCAGGAATCAGTCTGGTGAACCTTCTCTGTACTCCCTCTATGGCAAGAATGTCTTTCCTCAGATTAGGAGACCAAAACTGTACACAATACTCCAGGTGTGGTCTCACCAAGACCCTGTACAACTGCAGTAGAACCTCCCTGCTCCTATATTCAAATCCTTTTGCTATGAATGCTAACATACCATTCGCCTTCTTCACTGCCTGCTGCACCTGCATGCCTACTTTTAATGACTGGTGTACCATGACACCCAGGTCTCGTTGCATCTCCCCTTTTCCTAATCGGCCACCATTCAGATAATAATCTACTTTCCTGTTTTTGCCACCACAAGACCACAAGAAATAGCAGCAATAGACCACTCAGCCTTTTGTGCCTGTTCTGCCATTCAATAAGATCTTGGCTGATATTTAACCTCAGCAATACATTTCTACGCAAACCTTATGCCAATTAGTTCCCTTAATATCGTAAATCCATCAGATAAGTGTAGTTAATGCTGCATTTCTCATAGGTGTAAAGTCCTATGGTTATTTCAAGGGACTCTCACAGAGATTGGATGAATATGTGGTGATCGATGATAGTCTCTCCATCTCTCTCTCTCTCTCTCTCTCTCTCTCTCTCTCTCTCTCTTTCTCTCTCATTCTTTACACCAATCCAGGATCTCAAGAGGCCATTAAAATGGCATGCTGTAACAAATCTGTTAAAAGGCCTTGAGGAAGGTGGTGTGCATTGACTGCACATTTGTGCATTAGGAAAGGTGGCACCATCCAGCCAGTTAAAGCAAACAGTTGCAACAGACAATGAAGACAATGATTCAATGCCTGGAGGACTGCTGCCTGCTTCACAGCCACAGCTAGAAGGAAAACGTGATCCATCTGATATGTGACAAATTCAATTAAAATAATTAAATACATCCTGGTGCATATATTATTCCACAAGTAGAGCCAGGCCACTATCTCACAGAAGGCCAAATTAACTATAATCCTCTGTTTGGATTCTGACATCTTGTTGTCTGCTTTTCCCAATGTGTGCACATGAATTCTGCAACAACAAAAAATTGCCTATTATGTATAGACGAGAAGTGTTTTCCTGTTTCTAGTGTTTTTATTGTGTGCGGTTCTAGTCGCCCCATTACAGGCTTTGGAGAGGATGCAGACGAGGTTTATCACAGGCCAAAGATGTGCAGGTTTGTAAGTCTGTTAATTGTAGCAAATGGTGCCTGGTGTGCAGGATAGTGTTCGTGTACAGTGTCAGCACAGACTCGGTGGGCCAAAGGACCTGCTTCCACGCTGTATCTCTAAAATCTAAAGTAAAGTAAAAATGAATGTCAATCCTGATTTTATTTTTGCTCCGTATTTAAGATGATTACCCAACGAACAGAGAGAGGGGGTTATGAGGTGTTTTTCCCTCATGTTATCAGAACAATGAACCCTGAACTGCACCAATCGGCAGAAATGGAATTCATAATAAGCATCAAAATAAAGAGATTAAATAATATTTACTGCCTTTGTTCTTGTGTTCATGTTCTAGGAGTATAGGTTACAACCTAAAGCATTCAGGCTCTTGCCAGATCGATCCCACAAATGTCTTTGACTAATAAAAATGAACAATTATTGGCAAGTGAGAGGTTTTTCTATTTCTGAAGTGTCTTTCATCAGAAAGTGCAGGGCACTTACTCTTTCGCTGGTCACATTGGGGAATTGAGTTATAGCAGTCGTCTTTCACTCAAACAGACTGTTGTATTCCACAATTTAGTCGATAATAAAAATAGTGGCAATACCTGCATCAAGTTTAATGAGTTCTTCCTCAACATATTATGGAGGTGGGAAGGAATAGTCAGCCCTGTACAAGCCTGCATAAAGGAAAAACACAGCTTCCAGCATTCCTTATTTGTTGCAGTTGTTTCCTTGAACCAATGATTCACTGGGAATTCCATTTTGGATTGATGAAAAGCCAATAAATAGCAATTGAAAGAGCACATGTTTTTCCCCAAACATTGGAGAGTCAAAAGAGCACTTGGAACAACAACCGGCTCCTCTCCCTGCCCTGTAGAACGGAGCGGTTCAGGAGATCCTTCACCCCTGCAGCCATTAGATTTTATAATTCGGACCGCTAGGCTGTAGGGGGATGCATTTTGCAATTTTTAATTTTTAACTGTTAATTATCAGTCTTTTAAGTATTTATTGCTCTCAGGTAGTGTCCACATTGTATTCTATGTATTTTCTGTCTGCGTTCGTTTTGAATCTGTGGGTTTGTTGGTTGGGGGCTTCTGGACATCTGAATTTCCCTGAGGGGATCAATAAAGTATTTATTATTATTATTATTATTTACATGTTTACTATACTGGCTATACCTAACTGGCCACTATTCTCTGAGAAAATGTCAGGCACGCTAAGATGATCATTAATCCACCATTAGTTTCAGTATTTATTCTCCAAAGGAGAAGCTGAACAGTATGTTCTTGGAGGGAACTTCAGATGCTGGTTTATACCGAAGTTAGACAGAAAATAATGGAGCATCTTTGGAGAAATGCTGCCTGACCCGTTGAGTTACAAGGATGTAATGCTGAGGCTTTATAAGGCATTGGTCAGACTGCATTTGGAGTATTTTTATTTTTAAAATTTTTTTTTTAATTAGAAGTACAGTAAATTACAGTAATACACATCACATATATCTTATTACATTTGTTGTACCACTTCGTTTTTCGAGCTTTAAAAAAGGTAGAAATAAAAGAAGTAAGGAAAGTGAGCAAGAATCGTGAAGGTGCAGGAAAGTGTTGGGAAAAGAAAGCCCCTTAGGGAAGAAGTTAGAGAAGGAAGTAAAGAAAGGAAATAAGACCCTAGAAAGAAAAGAAAAAAAAAGGAAAAACAATCGCTCTATTGTAACACAAAACTCCGCAAAAAAGGATATACCAACCGTGTTTTTTTAAAATTTATTTTATACCCCCCGTTACCAGATCCTGGTACCATTTATATTTTGAATTACTATTGCACCTTATGCTTGTAATAGCATTTGGAGTATTGTGAGCAGTTTTGGGCACAATAACTGAGGAAGGATGTGCTGGCTGGCACTGGAGAGGGTCCAAAGGAGGTTTATGAGAATGATCCCAGGGATGATTGGGTTAACATATGACAAGCATTTGACGGCACTGAGTCTGTACTTGCTGGAGTTTAGAAGGATGAGGGGAGACCTCATTGAAACTTACCGAATTACAAAAGGCCTGGATAGAGTGGGTGTGGAGAGGATGTTTCCATTAGTGGGAGAGTTTAGGACCAGAGGCTATAGCCTTAGAATAAAAGGACGTGTCTTTATAGAAAGGAGATGAGAAGGAATTTCTTTAGTTAGAGGGTGGTGAATCTGTAGAATTGATTGCCACATAAGGCCGTCAATTGATATTTTTAATGTGGAGATTGATAGATTATTAATTAATACAGGTGTCAGGGGTTATGGGGAGAAGGCAAGAGAATGGGGTTGAGAGGGAAAGATAGATCAGCCATGATTGAATGGCAGAGTGGACTTGATGGGCCGAATCGCCTAATCCTGCTTCTATAACTTATGAACTTATTATGAACTTATTGCCAATGCTGAATCAGGGAACTGGTGTATCCACTCTCACAGTTTCAAAGCCACCCATTCATTTCCTAATGTGCCCCGATAGGACCTGACGTACTTGGTGGAATGCAAATTTTTGGGAGGTACCCAAGAGTTCCAAGATTATATCCATAGCATAGTTATGGTATAAGTCGTACAGGATAACATGTTAATATGGGCGTTGGTACATGTGCATGAATTTTGCTTGGTCATACTACCTCAAAGTCAGCCCAACAGATCCATTCCCCTACCTTGCAACTATTCTGTCTCATGTGCTTCTGAACTCTCTACGATTATTATGCTGCTTATCTACATGAAGGAATAATCTATAGCAGCTAAATAACTGCAGCTGCTGGAATCCTGAGCAAAACATAAAGTGCTGGAGGAACTCAGTAGGTCATGCAGATACTGTGGAGGGAAATGGACAGATGATGTTTCACAACGGGCCCTTCTTCTTAGTTTAGTTTGGTTTACTGTTTGTTAGGTTGGAGGCCAGTGACTAGTGGGGTGCCACAGGGATCTGTGTTGGGTCCACTGTTGTTTGTCATGTACATCAATGATCTGGATGATGGTGTGGTAAATTGGATTAGTAAGTATGCAGATGATACTAAGATAGGTGGTGTTGTGGATAATGAAGTAGATTTTCAAAGTCTACAGAGAGATTTAGGCCAGTTGGAAGAGTGGGCTGAAAGATGGCAGATGGAGTTTAATGCTGATAAGTGTGAGGTGCTACATCTTGGCAGGACAAATCAAAATAGGACGTACATGGTAAATGGTAGGGAATTGAGGAATGCAGTTGAACAGAGGGATCTAGGAATAACTGTGCACAGTTCCCTGAAGGTGGAATCTCATGTAGATAGGGTGGTAAAGAAAGCTTTTGGTGTGCTGGCCTTTATAGATCAGAGCATTGAGTATAGAAGTTGGGATGTAATGTTAAAATTGTACAAGGCATTGGTGAGGCCAATTCTGGAGTATGGTGTACAATTTTGGTCGCCTAATTATAGGAAGGATGTCAACAAAATAGAGCAAGTACAGAGGAGATTTACTAGAATGTTGCCTGGGTTTCAGCAACTAAGTTACAGAGAAAGGTTGAACAAGTTAGGTCTTTATTCTTTGGAGCGCAGAAGGTTAAGGGGGGACTTGATAGAGGTCTTTAAAATGATGAGAGGGATAGACAGAGTTGACGTGGATAAGCTTTTCCCACTGAGAGTAGGGGAGATTCAAGCAAGAAGACATGACTTGAGAATTAAGGGACAGAAGTTTAGGGGTAACATGAGGGGGAACTTCTTTACTCAGAGAGTGGTAGCTGTGTGGAATGAGCTTCCAGTGAAGGTGGTGGAGGAGGCAGGTTCGATTTTATCATTTAAAAATAAATTGGATAGTTATATGGACGGGAAAGGAATGGAGGGTTATGGTCTGAGTGCAGGTAGATGGGACTAGGGGAGAATACGTGTTCGGCATGGACTAGAAGGGCCGAGATGGCCTGTTTCCGTGCTGTAATTGTTATATGGTTATATGGTTATATTATCGTCACATGTTCCGAGGTACAGTGAAAAACTTTTGTTTGCGTGCTATGCAGTCAAAGAAAAGAAAAGGCTACACATGATGACCATCAAGCTGTACAAAGTATACCGAAAAACGATAAAGGGTGCAATAGTTAGCGCAAGATAAAGTCCCATTAAAGATTGTTCAAAAGTCAACAATGAGGTAGATGTGAAGTCATGACCACACTCTAGCTTATGAGAGGATGGTCCAGTGGCCTAATAACAGCTGGAAAGAAACTGTCCCTGAATCTGGAGGTATGTGTCTTCTTCCAGGACTGCAACATATGACTAACTCTGGGCGACACCTTGGTTTGAGCTGCTTGTGCCACATGTTTATTTGCCTAGACGGCATCCACAAACAAGATGGATCCAACAATCGTTGCTACCTTAAGTAATATCAGCTGTTTACCCATTCTTTAGACTTCAGACTTTACTTTAGACTTTAGAGATACAACGCGGAAACAGGCCCTTCGGCTCACTGTGTTTGCACCGACTAGCGAATACCCCATACACTAGCACTATCCTACACACTAGGGACAATTTACAATTTTACCAAAGCCAATTAACTTACAAACCTGCACGTCTTTGGAGTGTGGGCGGAAACACTCACAGGTAGTCCCCACCAGACTGGCCGGGAAGCTAATGGAATTGGGGCTCAACACCTCCCTGTGTGCCTGGGTCCTGGACTTCCTCACCGCCAGGCCCCAGATAGTCAAGATGGGAGGGAATACATCAAAGTCCCTCACCCTGAGCACAGGATCGCCCCAGGGTTGCGTCCTCAGCCCCTTATTGTACTCTCTGTACACACATGACTGTGTGGCTAGGTTCAGCTCCAACTCAATAATTAAGTTTGCTGATGACACTGTGGTGGTGGGCCTGATCTCAGACAACGATGAGAAGGCCTACCTGGTCTAGCACTCTGGTGCCAGGATAACAGCCTCCTCTTGAACATCAAAAAAATGAAGGAGCTGATCATGGACTTTAGGAAGGCACATCATCCGAGGACGTACACTCCATTGAGGATAAATGGGGATCCTGTGGATAGGGTGAACTGTTTTAAATATCTGGGAGTCCACATCTCCGAGGATATGACATAGGCATCACACGCCTCAGCACTCGTGAGTAAGGCAAGGCAGCGCCTTTACCACCTCAGGCAATTGAGGAAATTCAGAGTGTCTCCGAGGATCCTCCAGTGCTTCTACGGTGGAAAGCATCTTGTCCGGGAACATTACCATCTGGTTTGGGAATTGCTCTGCCAAGGACAAGAAGGCTCTGCAGACAGTAGTGCGTTCGGCCGAACGCATTATGGGAACTTCACTTGCCCCCCTGCAGGAACTATACATCAGGAGGTGCAACTCCAGAGCCAACAATATCATGAGAGACCCCTTCCACCCCTGCAACGGACTGTTCCAGCTGCTACGGTCAGGCAAACGCCTCCGTTGCCATGCGGTGAGAACGGAGAGGTTGAGAAGGAGTTTCTTCCCAGAGGCCATTTGGACTGTAAACGCCTATCTCACCAGGGACTAACTCTACTGAACGTTTTTCCTTCCATTATTTATTATGTAAAAGAATATGTGTGTTATGATTGTGCTTATAGTTTGTTTGGTTGTTTGGTTGTTTGTCTTTTGCACAAAAGTCCGCGAGCATTGCCACTTTCATTTCACTGCACATCTCGTATGTGTATGTGACAAATAAACTTGACTTGACTTGACTTGACTTGAACCGGAGCACCCGGAGAAAACCCATGCGATCACAGGGAGAACATACAAACTCGGTACAGACAGGACCCATAATCAGGAGCAAATCCGGCTCTGTAGAGCTGTATGGCAACAACTCTACCGTTGCACGGCTGTGCCACCTACTCTTCTCTGCTTATTAATTTATCCTGGCTGTTGCTGTGATTCAAATTGCACTTGTTGTACAGTATTTTGTTTGATTCTTATGGAGAGTGATATTACAAATGCTGAGGGCTTTTTACTGACTTCAGGCTCCTATATCCACAGTTGTTTCCTGCCTTGGTTTCTTAATAAGCATTCCGCTCGCACACAGCATGGACCTGAAAGAGTTTGATGAAGTAGAAATTACAAAATGGATTCTGCTGTAGATTTAGAAGTTACAAAATTAATGCTTAACCTTCCTTCTTTTACACTAGCGAGATTTCTGCACAAAAACACTAGGTGTCTTGTCCTATAATATAAACACTAGCGAGATTACAGCATAATAACATGAATATTTTGCCTTTCTTCTATTACACTAGCAAGATTTCAGCACAATAACACTAGATATTTTGCTCTATGATATAAACAATCAGAAAGATGTTTAGCCAACTCTGTTCTTACCCTCTACTCTACAGATTGTAATGTACAGACAATTAATCAACAAGGTCAAAAAATAAGAGTGCTTGAATCTGCAAAAAATTAGTTCCTTCAGCATAACCATACATGGGCTAACCTTTCCTCTATGGGAAGAACCTGTCAATCCTCTAATTTTAACCATATATGGAAAAAGCACGAGGCTGTACAATGCTCTGTAAGATAAAGAATTGCTGAATTGCTGATTATTAGGGTATAAATATATCTGATTGAACATTACCTCTTTGTGTGGAGAAAGAGGTTCTCTGTAGACTGTCTTTATATAGAGAGAGCTGTCCTCCCACACCCACCCGGTGAAATAAAGACATTACTGTATTACTAACTTTTGTGTTGTTATCTGTTTGAAGAAAATTGAACTTTAACAGACCAGCAGCAGGAATAAAGGCAACACCAGCTGCTCATAAATAATGTGGGAGCAGAAGGAGAGTTTCTCTACAGGAGGATAAAGTTTTCAGGGAACAATTCCAATTGAAACTCAGCAAGGATTATTTTGTGAGCTATTTAGTCATAATCATAAGTCATAGTCATAATCACAGCCATGATCATATTGAATGGTGGTGTAGGCTCGATGGGCCGAATGGCCTACTCCTGCACCTATTTTCTATGTTTCTATGTTTATATGTGTAAGAAAGGACATCTCTACTGTAATCTGTCACCATGCACTCACCAGCTAACAATTTAAGAGAGTGAGCTGGTTTTAACAGAAGCTAACTGGCCTGTTATGACTAAACAGAATGGTCCGTTACAATGGTGTAAACATTGGAAAGTACAGTAGTACATAGTACAGCACCGCACCAGGCCCTTTGGCCCACAATGTGTTAAACATTTTGGCAAGCTAAATTTATCTCATCTGCCTGCACATAATCCATATCCCTCCATTCTCCGCATACCCCTCTGCCTATCCAAAAGCTTCTTAAGTACCTTCTGCCTCCACCCTCATCCCTGGCAGCATGATCCAGGCCCTGCATAAACTTGACCTGCACATCGCCTTTAAACTTTACCCCGCTCACCTTAAAACTATGCCCTTTGATATATCCTCCCCAGGAAAACATTCTATTGTGTTGCCATCGTGTGGCCGAGTCACTTTGGTCTCGAACCGTCATTCGTCGGGCTCGAGCTCGCGCGTGGAACTGCCGTGATCTGGGCCGACCAATCAATGCTGATCTGGGTGAACACCTGTCGGGGTGCTGCAGACGACAGAGCTAGGCTTCACTACACAGTCAATACGTTAACACACCTTGCCCTTATGTACTAATTGTTGAGCTGTATTGTTTAAATATTAAACTGTATTTGCACAACACGTGAACCTCTTCACTATCTAGAAACATAGAAACATCGAAAATAGGTGCAGGAGTAGGCCATTCAGCCCTTTGAGCCAGCACTGCATGGCTGATCATTCAAAATCAGTACCCCGTTCCTGCGTTTTCCCCATATCCCTTGATTGTGTTAGCACCATGATCTATATCTCACTCTCTCTCAACCCTATCTGTGCCTCATAATCTTATATACTTCTATCAGGCCTCACGTCAGTCTCTGATGCTCCAGAGAAAACAATTCAATTATGTCCTACCTGTTCTTATTCCTAATGTCCTCTAATCAAGGCAGCATTCTGGTAAGCCTCTTTTGCATCCTCTCCAAAGCCTCCTCTTCCTTCCTGTAATGGGACCACTGGAACTGTACGTAATACTCAAAATGCGGCCTAAGCAGTCCTACATAACTGTATTATGATTTCCTGACCCTTCTACTCAATGGCCCAACTAATAAAGGCAAGCATACTGTACGCTTTCTTTTGTATAAGGGAGCCTCTTGCCCACTGTTCCCTGAACGGACGGGCGTGGATTCCCAGTTATCACCCCCACACTTGTGTTCAGAGGCTGATGAAATTAGCCCCACACATGCTTGATAATAGTGTGTACGAAGAGACTGGAGAAATTACACAATGATATTCAGCACTTGAGCACCAAATTAGCAGTTGTCAGACGACACATTTTCAGGCAAGTATAAATTGTGGAAAACTGCAATTAGGACCAAAGTTATATGCTAAATCCAGAATTTGAAACTGATTTCTTATTCAGACAGCATTAATTTAATCTTGTTTTTTTCACCCTTCGGCCAAAATAGTTACTGAGATTTTCATGGGATAAATCAATTAATCAGTAATGCAAATTTAAAATGCTGAAAGAAATATCATCGATCTTCCCTAATTCTCCCTTTTTATAAATTCTGAATGTATAAAGAGGAAGGGAGTATTTAAAATGCAGTGCTTGCACGGGAATACAAAATTTGACCATGTTTAAAGATACATGATCGAAACATTTACATGTAAACTTAATGCAGAAAGATTATTGGGCATGTGGGGAGGTTATGAAGTCTCTGATGCACACCCATGTTCTCAATAACATACTAAAAAAAAACTTTTCAAGCATGCACAAATGAATACTACCTGATTGTAGGTTTCTGGTTAATATTTCACACATTTACAAAGTCTGACAGGAGATAGGATTTGTGCCTGATCCAACTCAAATTCCAATTGATAGAATAGAACATCATATGTTCTAATCACACAGCTTTTGATGCAATTATCTCATTCTGAGTGATATGCATTATGTCGGTTGCTGCTCTTTCTTCTTATTTTCAAGAGCAGTCTTCATTTTAGATCCTTAGAAATTGAGTTTTCGTACTCTTTTTCGCTACTCAACAGAAATATTTAACTCCCAGTAAGATTATAGGACAATATTAGAAACATCAGGGTATTTCTCTTATGATCATGACCTTGAAAAAATATGGATTGGCTCCAATGAAGAATTTATTTTTAAGATTAATTGATGCTTATGAATACTGGTGCGTCTCATAGCAGGCATTGTATTAAGTTTTTTTTAGTTTTAGAGATACTGCGCGGAAGCAGGTCCTTCAACCCATCGAGTCCGCACCGACCAGTGATCCCCGCACACTTACACTATTCTACACGGGTGATTCTTCAGTAAGTGTCTACCAGGCACGTGCCTTGAATATTTACTCAGGGTAGGCAGTCAGTCGACTTTAAAAAAATCTTAAACCGCACATGCGCAGATTGTTCTCTCCGTAAGCTGTCAGTCGACTTTTATAAAGTCTTCAAAAGCCAAATCTCTTAATAAAGTACCGTAATTCCCGGCAATGAAAACGCACCCCCATTTTGAGTTGATAAATTTTGAAAGAAGAATGGTGGGACATAGAATTTATCATGCTCAAAAAAATAAAATTATTCCAAATATTCCAAATATTCCACCTTCCAAATCTCCTTCATTCCGAATTACTGAATGGGTGGGGTGGAGGGTGATGGCAGGTGGAGAGATGGTGGGAAAAATGGGAGCACACTGGGACAAGTTGAATCAGTTGTGATCTTATTGAATGACAGTACTTGTTCAAGGGACCAATTGGGGGGAGAATTCCTTTCACAGCGTGTGGGGAGTCTGGTCAGAGGTAAAGTTGCGGGGAGGGCAGGAGCATTGAGAAGGAGGGGGTCGGGGATCATGCCAGTAACTCACTCACTCACCGCTGCCGTGGCGCTCCGGGCGTGGAGCCAACACATTGTGGCCGGGGAGTGAATTAGCTGTCCAGTCCTAGCGAGCGGCTGCTAGGACTGGACAGCTGACGCCACCTCAGCACCTTCTGCCGGCCCGCTCACCTCTGGCAGTGCTCTCCATCTGAACATCTCTCACCTGCCGCTCGTTAGCTTCGCTCATGTCAGCCGCTTCCCACAAATCCTTAAATTCCAACAGCCGAGTAACCTCAAATGGACCCTTGATCGCGTTGTTGGAATTTAAGGATTTGCGGGAAGCGCCTGACATGAGTGAAGCCGGCGAGCGGCAGGAGAGAGGTTTTCAGAAGGAGAGCACTGCCAGGAGTGAGCGGGGGCCGGCAGAAGGAGCTGAGGTGGTGGCCGCTCGCAGCCATCTGAGCTGTTCGGTCCCGGCGACTGCTCGCAGCCATCCGAGCTACATCTCTCCCCGGTTGATGGTGGTTGGTTTGAAATGGCAAATGATTAAAAGTCTAAACTTGACAACTTCCTGTTTGCCCTGTATATTGATTTTAGATAAAACGCTACCACTTACGCCTGTGATTTTTGGCCATCTTAGTTCAAATATGGATTGCCATTATTTTAAGAGTATCTTAAGAAATAAAGAGAGAAGAATGGAGTTTGTGTACAAATGATGTGGTAAGTAGATTTCTTGGTGCTATATGTTTTTCAATATGTTTCCCGGCAATGAAGATGCTATTTTGTACCCAAAAATAAGGCACAAAAATTTACATGTGTCTTGGATGCCGAAGTTGGAAGGTTGTTAGCCAAGAAAGATAGACTTGGCTATCCCTCAGTACAGCAGCATCAAGAACAATGTTGTTGTACCAAGGGTCAGCCAAGTCTATCCCTCATTGCTAACAGCTGATGGGAAGCAGCTGTAAAAGGACAGCGCCACTGGGGTGGGGAGAAGGAGAGGGTCGAGGATCATGCCAGCAAATCACCTGCCGTGGAGAGTCAGTATGTCAAGGAGGACTCTCTCGAATTTCTTCAGGTGCACAGTAGAGAGCATGCTGACCGGTTGCATCGTGGCAAATTGAGCGTCCAGGCGCGGAAAACGCTAAAAAAGTTGTAAACATTGCCCGTCCATCATCGGCTCTGACCTCCCTACCATCGAGGAGATCTATCGCAGTCGCTGCCCCAAAAAGGCTGCCAACATCATCAAGGACCCACACCATCCTGGCCACACACTCATCTCTCCGCTGCCTTCAGGCAGAAGGTACAGGAGCCTGAAATCTGCAACATCCAGGTTCAGGTACAGCTGCTTCCCCACAGCCATCAGACAATTAAATACAACTTCAAACAAACTCTGAACTATAACAGCCTATTGCACTTTATCTGTTTATTTATGTATATATGGTATATGGACACACTGATCTGTTCTGTATTTATGCCTACAATATTCTGTTGTGCTGCAGCAAGCAATAATTTCATTGTCCTATCTGGGACACATGACAATAAACTCTCTTGACTTGACTTGAGTCTAGGAAATTAAAAAGGACTTAGAAATGATCTGTAAACTACAAAATGAACAAGAACATGGTACTGGTAACCCCGCCAACCAAATTGAAGAGGTGGCTAAATGGGAAGTGAGTGTGGAGTTAATAGGCTGAAGGTCCTCTTTGAGTGTAGTTTCTGTGATTCTGTTTTTTTATCCTGAAAACTTTGACCCCTTTCATCTAACCATTATATTTTCCCCTTGTTCACAATGGATCCATCTCAGCTCATTTGAAGCCTTCATTCATACCTTTGTTCCTGATGATTCCAGTGTTGTCCTCATAATCTTCCACCACTCTAAAAACGGATCCAAATTTCCAACATCAACCCTAATTCATTCATCAATCCTTTGTGTGCTGACGCTGACAAGAAGGAATCTAGTAACGTTACTTACACTCACAGCTTTAAATTGTTAAAATAAATGCCCTGGGTTTGTTTTCCTGCATGGCCGTGTAATTGTTCCATTTGATGGAGCAATTTGCTCTGCGCTCTTTTGGGTAATTGATTTGATCTTTCTGTGACTCATGATTGCAATTACTCAATATTGAAAAGTCGGTTGATTTAAAGAAAATTACTCATTACCTCCATTGTGAAATCTACAAGCAAGTCGAGGAAGTACTGCTTCTGGAGGCTAGCATTAACAACCTGCAGGTCTCACTTGACAGAGCTGTTTGTATACATGAAAGCGTAATGTTGCTATGTCCATGTGGTTTACAATTACAAACCAGAATACATGTAATTGTAATGAGTGTTATTCCTTTTATCAAGGTGGATGTGTTAGAATTTATTAATAAATGTTGAACATTAGGAGGTGTAATGAAGCCAAACAGATTTACTGCTGCAATATAATATCCAGTAAGAAAACTGGTGCACCTCTGTATCACATATTCCTCATGCCCTTTGAGGCAAATTAATTTTCCTCTCGAATAGAGTGATGGGACTTTGGAACTATGTTCTTTCTCAATGGGTGGTGGAAGCAGTCTTTAAATAATGGGGAAGTCATTGGAACAGAATCTGAGGTGAGGGATTTATTTTCATTTGTAAAGACAAGGACTGAAGAGGGATAGAATGGGTTTGTTCGTGGGAGAGTATCTCACAAAATCCAATTGAGTTTATTGAGAAGGTAATCAAGATTGATGTTTTTTGTCTACGTGGACCGAAGCGTTGACATGGTCCTGCAATGTATGCTGCATGGGATTCAAGGTGAAAGAGCAAAATTGTTTAGGTGCTGGAAATACACTAATGATTTGGAAGAGAATGTAGGTATCATAATTAGTAATTAATTAAGGAAGAGTCAAGGGGGGGGGGGGGCAGTACAAAGCTTGGCAAGTGATAGGTGGAAACAGGTGAGGAGTATTTTTGATAGGCAGATAGTTGAAAAAAAGGCTAGAGATGATAAATAGATAAAAGGAAATGCAAATTTTAAGCCAAAGGAATGAATATAGGTGGAAGGGGTTGGGGGGAGGGCAGAAATTGGTGTGAATTCAGGAGGGGCACTGTGAAAAGAGGCAAAAAAGAGATCTGAGATACGACCTGCTTGCCACAAAAACATATCTGAGATACGACCTGCTTGCCACAAAAACATATTGACTATCCCTAATCTACCTCCCATCTATCTCATTGGAGATCTTCAAGCTATCTTTATTTTGTCTTTACTGGACTTTATTTTGCATTAAATGTTATACCCTTTATCCTGAATTTGTACACTTTGGAAGGCTTGATGGGAATCATAGTTTTTTCGTTGACTGCATAGCATGCAAAGAAAAAGCTTTTCACTGTACCTTGGTACACCCCTGACAATAATAAATTAAAATAAACTAATCTACAATGTCTTTACAAATGCATGAATATCGTATCCCTCAGAATCCTCTCTGGTGACTTTCGTACCCCAGATATCACACATACTGGTCTATCGCTCTTAGGTTTTATAGGCACTCCTCCAGTTTTTATGTATAATTTATATATGATTCGTATTTTTGCAAATGGTCTAAGTATGCACATGTGGTGCTGCTGCAAGCACTTTAAGTAACTTTTTTTTATGAACATTCAATCGTAGAAACAACTATTTCTTCTGCGAGTGAACAGCTGTTGCTCAGACCAATGTGGTTGAAACTCTCGCTGATACCAACCTTGGGCTATTGCATTGCTATAGACATTATTTAGACAGATTGAAGATGGAGAAGCAATGTAAGAAAAGCATGAAAAAAAACGTCCAAACATAAACACAATTGCAATTGGTAGTAAGAAATATAGAAATGTGGGCATCACTCCAAGCTAATATATTTTCTCGGCGTTTTACGGATAAATTTCCAGCTTCCCCTATCAGCAACTGTTCACTGGATAATACCCCAGCAATTCCTCATTTCAGGTTATTTAATTAAAACATATGGAAAGTAATTTGCAAAGTCTGTGGCGTTGCCAGCATTGAAATAGAATAACCAGCAAGTAGTAACTTGGGTTTATAAAGTGCCTTTCACATCCACAAGGTCTCCCAAAGTGCTTCACAGCCTAAGGAGATGGACAAATTCAGCGCCCAAGTTATGCAAATATGTCTGGCAAACGGCACTGATGTACGATGCTGCATCAGTTTTCATTTTAGTGTTTGAGGGGATAAAGCGGTACTAGGGGTAGGCAGATAATCTCCTGTATTTTCTGCATATGGTGTGGTGGAATCTTAAGTCTGTAATGACAAATAAGCCCCAGTGTAAACCTTGCAATGAAGAGCTGCACGTTGCGAGTGGGGTGGGGACAGTTATTTTGTTGAAGATGGTCCTACACTAAGGCGATGTGTGGGGCAAGTAGAGGGTGTGTGGGGCAAAGTAGGAGATATGTTGGACAGGTAGGAGATATGCTGGACAAATTATTTACACATAGGGTGAGTTTCTGGAACGTGCTGCCAAGGGTGGTGATGGAGGCAGACACAACAACGACATTTAAGAGATTTTTGCAATAGGGACATGGATATGCGGGGAATGGAGGGGTATGGATTAAATGCAGGCTGATGAGGTTAGTTTATCTTGTCACTAAGTTGGCCACAGACAATATGGGCTGAAGGGCCTGTTCCTGTGCTGTGCTGTTCTTTATTTCATGTACTGCTCTGGCTGCAGCTGATCGACATAGCTCCTCTTGGAGTCATAAACCAAGTTTAAATGAAGCACAAACCCTGTTCCCTGTGCTGTACTGTTTTGTGTTCTACCTTCTCTTGTCTTCTGTACATCAGCCCTTAAATCTGCTTCATGGAGTGAAAAGATTTGGAATGTTGGACTGCCATAGAATGAAGGCAATGTGACAATTAACCGGGTAATCTGGCCCAGACCTGTTGAAATCCCCTCCTGTGCTTTCACAAGAACGGCACACTAATGGAATGGTATCCCTTGAGGCTGATGGAGTCTCCTGGATGTTGTAACGATTCTTTGGCTGGGAGAAGTTTGCAGCTGATGCCACTTACACCTGTGGGAGGCCAACCATGGAGACGAGTTCAAGTGTCTGCTCTGGCAACTGACATCACTGGGGAGCTAAAGTAAATGCAAGCTCCAGTAACTCATCCATCTGCCACCTGTCTCCAGAGTCTATCGCGCAGTGAACTAGAAGGAAAATAAGATGGGTCAGTGTTTGATGGTCAGTAAAGATTAGTGGGCTCAAGCATATACAGGAAGGAACTGCAGATGCTGGTTTAAACCAAAGTTAGACCCAAAAAGCTGGAGTAACTCAGGGAGTCAGACAGCATCTCTAGAGCAAAGGAATAGGTGATGTTTTGGATCGAGACCCTTCTTCAGACTGAAGCATCTGTTTCTGCACTGCACAGCTCCATTATTCCATGACAATAATCCAGCAACTATTTATTTGATAACACCCTGAGGGAAACAAAGGTAACAAGCAGGGGTGGCACGGTGGCACAGCGGTAGAGTTACTACCTCACTGCTACCTCACAGCAGGTTCGATCCTGACTATACAGAGTTTGCACATTGTCCCTGTGACCCAGTAGGTTATCTCCGGGTGCTCTGGTTTCCTCGCATATTCCAAAGACGTATAGGTTTGTAGATTAATTGGTTTAGATAAGATTGTAAATTGTCCCTAGTGTGTAGATAGTGTATGGGAATCGTTGGTCGGCATTGAGTTGGAGGGCCGAAGGGCCTGTTTCCGTGCTGTATTTCTAAAATTAAAAAAGCTTGTGAGGACTTGTTCAGCCTCTGGTAATGGGTGGCCAACAAGTTCAGCAATGTTGCTTCTAGGAGTTGGTGGATGCCAGCTCTGTCTGACCAGGTGACTCCATCTATAGAAACATTGAGGCACAAGAGTTTGGAGATTTAGACTGTAGTCTTTAGACTTGAGAGATACAGTTTGGAACCAGGCCCTTCAGCCCACCAAGTCCACACCGACCATCCATCCCCATACATAAGCATTGTCCTACCCACTAAGGACAATTCACAATTTTTACTGAAGTCAATTAACCTACAAACCTGCACGTCTTTGGAGTGTGGGAGGAAATGGGAGCACCCGGATAAAACCCTCAGGGAGAATGTAAAACCTCACAGGGCGAATGTACAAACCCTGTGAAGACAGCACCCGTAGGCAGGATTGAACCCGGATCTCTAGCGCTGTGAGGGAGCAACTCTACCGCTGCGCTGTGACTCCATCTACACTTCTGGAAAGCAGCCAACACAATCAAGGACCATTTTTGCCTCAGCGATGTCCTCTTGACCCCTTCCCCATCGGGCATAAGATACTCAAGTTTAAAAGCACATACCACCAAATTTTCAAACAGTTTCTAGCCGATGTTATCAGACTACTGAATGGTCTTCTCTTAAACGAGGGACATTATACCACAAGATGGAGAGGGTTTTCCAGACTGGGTGGACTTTTAAACTAGAGATAATCAGTAGAAAACGGATGTAGCATTGCGACAATTGTCATGATGGCACAAGCAGACATCATAAATTTCACTGGAGATCATTTTTCCAAAGCACATGTATAAGTTGCGCCTCTGGATTTTCACTCAGCTCCCGGTGACCTCAAGGCTTTGCCACCACAACTGTTCTTTGGAACTGTCCATATCTAACCTGTTAGCTACCATATCTAACCTAACATGGTTAGCTAGAAAACAAAGGTACACAAAATTGCTGGGGAAACTCAGCGGGTGCAGCAGCATCTATGGAGCGAAGGAAATAGGCGACGTTTCGGGCCGAAACCCTTCTTCAGACCGGTTTCTACCTCATAGCTAGAAAACAAGCTGTGCGGAGAGCTTGCCTGCCTCCTTGGTTTTAGCTTTTGACATTAGCAAAGCAGAGGGTGAATGTTAAGATTAGACTCTTGCATCAGCTGTTTCCCTTAATTATCCACAGAGCTGTAATTTACATGAATATGTTTATTAGAAAGTTCAGTGTTGCTGCAAAAAAATCTGTGCTGCTTAATTGCACTTTATTGGTGAAATGTGAATATGAATAATTAGTCTTCTGCACTTTAGATGAATATTTATTTAGGCGTTTTTGTTTGGAAAGGTTTGTGTGAAATAACTGAACCACAGATCACACATACTGGTTGCGAACACAAGACATCTTCTCTTGACCTGCTGGGAATCTTTGATGTTGATGGCATGATCTGGGGTCAACACTGTCCCCATTGCAATTTACTTCTCACCATTTCAAATGGAGCCCAGTAGAAAACTGAAGTAGCACTGTGAGAATAGTTGTGATGGGACAAGCAGACATCATAGATTTCACAGAAGAAGGAAGTCCCTTTTGCAAAGCATGTACCAGTTGCACATCTAGATTTTTACTTCGCTCACGGTGACCTCAAGGCTACAACTGTTCTTTGGAACAGCAACAACCCTCATACGGAAATTCATGCCGAAATATGATGGCAATGTACAGGTGATTCACCTACGTTTCGCAACGTTTAAGAGACATTAGACAGGTACATGGATAAAACAGGTTTAGAGGGATATGCACCAAAAGCAGGCAGGTGGGACTAGTGAAGATGGGGCATGCTGGGCTGCAGGGCCTGTGGAGTTTGGATTGGAAAGAAGAAAAAAGAAGAAAACATTTTCAGTGGTGGAAGGAGAAATCGTCAACATTCCTGAACCTATACTAATAAACATCTTCAGATTATATCAATTGTAGCTTGGATTTAAATTATTTATATTTAATTTTTCTAGGTCTGAGACGCTAAATCTTGAAGATATGAGATTCGTCCTAGCAGGAAAATCAGAGCAATTCTTAAAGATATGGTCTCCTGTTCCTGGATTACAGCTCGGCCTTTAACACCATTCGCCCGGGCAGGCTGACTGAGAAGCTGACAGACCTCGGCGTCCCGACTCCCACCTGCAACTGGATCTTGGATTTCCTGACTGAAAGACCACAGGTGGTGAGGATGGGAAGGAGGGTGTCTGCAGAGCTCACCGTCAGCACAGGATCACCACAAGGCTGCTGTCTCAGTCCCAAACTTTTCACCCTGTACACACACGACTGTGTCTCCACCCAGGAAAACACCATCATTATTAAGTATGCGGATGATACCACCATCCTGGGCCTCATCAAGGGGGGGGACGAGTCGGGCTACAGGAGTCTGGTGAACGACATTCTTGCCTATGGTGAGGTGAACGACCTAAGCCTCAACACAGACAAGACAAGAGAAATAATAATGGACTTCAGAAAAAATCCACCCCCCCTGCAGCCCCTCATCATCAAGGGGACTGTGGTGGAGAGGGCTGACAGTTACAGATACCTGGGATTACAAGTAACATCAGATCTGAACTGGACTTTGAACACTGCAGCCACAGTGAAAAAAGCCCAGCAGAGACTGTACTTCATCAGGCTGCTCAGAAAAGCTGGTCTGCACTGTCGCCCTCTCACTCAGGTCTACAAAGGACTGATAGAGAGCATCCTCACCACAGGCATCACGGTGTGGTATGGAAACACCACACAGACAGAGAGGAAGGCTCTGCAAAGAGTCATAAAGACTGCAGAGAGGATCATCAGAACTGAACTCCCCTCCATGGACACAATCTACACACAGCGCTGTCAAAAAAGAGCAGAGAGAATCATCAGAGACACACTACATCCAGCTCACTCCCTGCTCAAACACAAAAACTGCACATACAACCTCAGGCACAGACGAGCGGACAGTATCGCCACAAATAGAACACGCTTTTTTAAGAGCTTCTTCCCTGCAACAGTGAGACTCTTGGCCAAAACAAAACAAAATGAACTGATGTCCTGATATAGGGTTTGTGCAAGTTACAATGCTCTCACTTTCCCCTTTGTATAGGGTTTTAGGCATTTTCTTTTTTTTATTTCTGGAGTGGTATGTGTTTTTTATGGATTATGTGTCTTCTGTGTGTCTTTTTAATTTTTTTTAAATTTTAAATTTTAATTTTTAACTTGACTTGACTTGACTCTCTGAATAGCCGCACAAGAGTTCCTATGTGTGTAAGCACAAATTGCAAATAAAGTTTTTGACCTTTTTGACCTTTGACCTCCTTTCATTGATTTATTACAAGTATAATATGGTGCAACACAACTCTGGAAATTAACCGTTTCTAAACTGGGTGAGGTGTGTGGAATGATATGAAGAAGGTATATCCCATTTCTGTTTTTCTGTTTTTCCGTTCTTTCTTTTTTCCTTTAAAAAAAATTTTTTTTTACAACTCTCTATTCTTCTACAAACTATCACTTGTTAACTCCTGGACTTCTGTGACTTTTCTATTGTTAAATTTAAAACAAGAAGCTGTGAACGAAATGTATTATGTCTTATGCCATGGTTTATACTACTGTACATTGCTTCTAATAACAATACAAATTAAAAAAAAAAAAAGAAAAAAAAAATGTCTACGTCTTATTTAAAAAAATCTTCCTACTAATTACTTAGTTTGACGTTAATGCTTGCTGGTAATGTTAATGGCAATGGATGCTGTTAAACACTCTTACACTCTTAACGTTGGCAGGTATCGTGATTTTGTTGAATCCAAGTAAATTTAAACCAGTGTCGGAGCCATTTATTCTTAAGTTAGTTACTGTCAGCATACTATAGTATTTTGTCTAGATATTTCTAGCTGTCTCATTTTGAACATTGGGGGGTGGGATTTTAATACGTAGATGGGCATGGATTTACGTAGATGGGCGTGACTTACATTGAACTAAGCGATACGACAGGGAGTGGTCAGATCAGACGGGAGCTGGCACGGGAAGAGAAGACACAGTTTTTACCAGCACAGATAGTAAGAACGGAAAGCTACAATTTGGATAAGTCACTTATTTGTATTTACAACAACTTCAATTAAAATCAATAATACTGGAAGTAACGACTGGAAAATGTGTTTTTAACATCGACTGCATAAACTCCACTCCTCTTTGCCAGTGTAGTAAGGCCAATTAAAAGTTGGACATTGAAAAGTTAAGAAATTGCCATTACATTAAATAAAAACTGTTTTTTACGAGTGGAAGCAAAGTAAAAACTGTACTCGAAGAGTGGAATTGGAACTGAAGCCAGAACTGGAAACGCCACCTGTGCTTAGTTGAATATGAAGATTGGAAACTTCGAAAGCCAACGCAGAGAATCGTGAGTAAGAACGGCTATATAAAGTCATATTTGGAACGGCCAAGAAGTCTGTATTTTAAAAAAATACTTACAGCTTCTGGACTGATAGCACAACAGTGCTTAAGTACATCAATAATGAAAACAAACACTTTCAAACATTTGTAGCGGATCCGGTACTGGATGAAGGACTTCTGAGAGTAGGTGGTGGGCTGAATAGATTAGCGATGCCAAAAGTGACTAAACATCCTATTATTCTCTCGAAGGACTTTCACATATCAACATTATTGTTACAACATATAACATTACAAGGAAGAAACTTTATGCTGTCGCAACTTCGTAAAAAATACTGGATTATCAAAGCTAACTGCTGCAAGAAAGGTCATAAAAGACTTTGTTGTGTGTGAACAGCAGCCTGGAAGAGTTGGAGAACAGAAAATGGCAGACTTGGCCCTGGAGAGCATTCTACCTGAAAAGTCTCCATTTACAGATGTAGGAGTAGATTACTTCAGCCCTCTAGAGGTGAAGGGAGGACGAAGTCTAGTTAAAAGGTATGGTGTAATCTTCATTTGCTTGGCAAGCAGGGAAATACATCTTGAAGTTGCATTTACACTTGACTCAGACACCTGCATTGATGCCTTATGAAGATTCATGTCGACAAGGTCATGTTTCAACTTTAAGATCAGATAATGGCACAAATTTTATCAGAACGGAAAGAGAGTTGAAAGAAGGTTTAAATCAGGATAAATCCAGAATGTTATGCTTCAGCAAGGGATAAGGTGGAACTTTAATCCCCCAGCGGGATCCCATCATGGCGGTATTTGGGAACGATTGATCCGTTGCGCTCTGTTCTTAAACAACAAGTTCTGGATGATGAACATTATTTTGTGAAATTGAAGCAATTTTAAATGGTCGACCCATTACCAGGTGTTCTGATGATCTTTGGAACCTGGAAGCACTTACACCAAACCATCTTCTTCTGATGAAGACCAAGCCAATACTACCACCTGGGCTCTTTGTGAAGGAAGATTTGTACATTAAACGCAGATGGAGACAGGTGCAATATATGGCAGACTTATTTAGGAAACGGCGGACACAAGAATATTTGCCTCAAATCCAAGAACGACAACGATGGTCAAGGGTCAAAAGAAGCTTTATTGCAGGTGATATCATTGTGATGCTTGATTCGACTGCACCACAAAGTTCCTGGCTGATGGACAGAATCTTGGCGAGCAAACCAGATGCAAAAGGTCTTGTGCATACAGTATGACTTCAGACAAAGTACACCATCTTTGGTAAGACCCATAACCAAAATATGTCTGCTTCAAGAAGCCGAAGAAGATTGAAGAATCATTGAAGTGATTTGAATGCAACATATAGTGCATATCTGTTTTGTTTTTGACAACATGTTAAGCTTTTATAGCTCCTTTTAATACCTATTGGTAATTGTTTCCTTGTATACATGGAACAATTAAAGGCCGGTATGTAGGGGCCATGTATGCTTAAGTTAGTTATTGTTAGTATATTCTAGTACATTGTCTAGATATTTCTAGCTGTATCATTTTGAACGCTTGGGGGTGGGATTTTGATACGTAGATGGGCGTGGATTTATGTAGATGGGCGATACAACAGGGAATGGCCAGATCAGAGGGGAGCTGGCATGAGAAGAGAAGACACAGTTTTTACCAGTTCAGATAGTAAGAACGGAAAGCTAATATTTGGATAAGACACTTCTTTGTATTTACAACAACTTCAATTAAAATCAATTATACTGGAAATAACGACTGGAAGATTTGTTTTTAACATCGACTGCGTAAACTCCACTCCTCCTTGCCAGTGTAGTAACGGCAATTAAAAGTTGAACATTGGAAAGTTAAGAAATTGCCATTCAAGTAAATGCAATTTCATCTGATAATCTAAATCTTTATCAGATGTGAAACCAATAACTAATTGACAGTTTCTCAGTAATATCACTTGATTTTATGTTTAACCCCACTTCAGCGAGCAACATTGTTAGCATTATTAAGTATTGTGGGAGCAGCAAATCATCATGTTCAATAAATTAAGAATTTGTTTCATAGAATTGTACAGAATTGCAAATTATGTGTGCATTCACAATACTAGAAATAATCTAATTCTGTGTGATCTACGTTCTATGTTCTTCAATCACCTTCAACAGCCTGCTAAATATTGACATTGTCTCTGCTTCAACCATTACTAACAACAACAAGCAATTCTACAGACTTACTAAGCTGTATACAAAAAAAAATCCATCCACTTTTCTTCATCTCTTAAATCCTTTATCAGTGACCCCCTGATTCCAGTACTTTGAGTCACAGGAAACAATCTATTTCCATATGCAATGCATTGCTCCATTATTTTAAACATCATAACTTCTAAATAAAAGCAACTCCTGACATACGAGTCCTTTTTTACAAATGTATTCCTTCAGTTCGGGCAGCATCCAAGTACATTTACATTGTCTATTACTGAAACATGTGGAGCCCAAACATGCCCCAGTGCTTCAACCTTAGTTTTACTACGGTTTGATCAATTCACTGGTGCATCTTGATATCTAAACTTTTTGCCATCAAACTCAGCGGCGTGAAATTGGACTTGGTTGTACCTGTCACTGAAAATGGTCTACAGAAATGCAGTTTCAATGCTTTCCCCGCCTGCACAGAGTCAATTCTTATCTTGTCCGGACACTCAGAATGTAGTCCTGGTATGAACCTGGAAGTTGTTTGGAAGATTTAAGTCTGAATAGGAGAGGCGTAAAGCGTATTTCTAGGACCATTCAAAAAAGACATTTGCCTCAGGCAGAAAAGATCAGGCCTCCCCTGCACAGCATTACTTTGTTTGTTTCTGACCAACATATATTAAAAATTACTGCAATAAATACACTGTTTAAAAAAAAACTACCAACATTCGCTTGGAGAAATTAGACCACTCTCAAACAATGTTACCAACCCTCCTTGTCACTGGTATCCTCTCCAAGAAGCCACCTGAGGGATGCTGCCTATGCCACGATGGTTTGATATTTAGTTGAGATTAGATTAAATTGGAGATACAGCTCGTAAACGGCAGAGTCCGTGCCGACCAGCGATCCCCACGCATTATTAACTCTCAGATGAACTGTAGTTGAAGTACCTACTTCTAAGTACCACCAAAATTTGCTTCATTGAGGAGAATTAGGCTGGATGGAAAAGGTCACGAATAAGCTTCCTGTGATAGATTTTATCACAGGAAGCTTAATGCTTTAAAGCTTCCTGGTAATGAGGGAAGACGCATACGTACCTTAGTTACTGAGGTTCAGAGGGGGGACCTGTGTTTGAAGTTTGTCTATTTTTTGGAGGGGCTGTAAACACAAGATAAAGATCTCTGAAAGGCACCGTGGTCCAAATGTATTAAGCACTAAATGAGCCATGAGGTGTTTTATTCTATCAACTGTGCAGCCAGTGCAGAATAGTGCAGGTGACTGCCTGCACCCTGGGAGTTTGCAGAATGCCTGTGTTCTTTTGGCTACTCCATGTTACTCATATTTAAAGGACAAATAGAACTGAACAAAGGGTCTACAGAGGATTAAGGATCAACATTCAAAACGCATTCTTTGCCAGATTGTTCATTAATCTTTTTGCAGCCTCCATGCTTACTCCACAACTGCTTCAGACTGACTCAGTTTTAAGTCCATAAAAATCATTGCATGATTTTAAACCCGATGATTTTTATGGACGTAAAACTGACATCAACGTTTCTCACTGGATGATATTGTCATGGACAATAGGCTCTAGAAGTATTGTGGATAGTCATGGAAGCCATATGAGAGGAGACAGAAATAACTGATGATCCAAGACCTGTTACGTGCACATTGTACAGAAAACCACATTCTTGGATGGACCTCTATGGTGATAAAATTCTATGTGATCTAGGCTTCACTGAGAACCTTCTCACTGAAATACGTGACCTAATTTAACCTCGAATATAACATAAAATATGCCAGGACTCTGTAGGTTAAAGTCACTGTCGTCCGCAGCTTCCTTACCTCTGGATTATTTGGGGCCATTGCTGTTGAACAAGTAAATGCAATGCATTTTGCAGATGGTACACATTGCATTTGATGCAGTACTGCATGCCATTGGCGGAGGAAGTGAATAATTTGGGTGTTTGATGGAGTGCCAATAAAATGGGTTGCTTTGTCTCAAAAGGGTATTGAGTTTCTGAGAATTGTTTTTGCTACACACATCCAGGCGAGTGGAGAGTATGCCATCATGCTCCTGACGAGGGCCTTGTAGATGGTTGAAGGCCTTTCAGGGTATGAGCCACTTGCTGAAAAATAACCAGATTAAGGAGGTCTTCAACATGTCATTTTTTCAATCTCTTCTAAACTCGCTAATTAGGTCGCCCAAGTGGGACAGCCCCTTTAAGGAATCAAATATAGAAATAAAAGTTGATATCTTACAAAATTCTAATAATTATTGATCAATTCCTGTACGTTGGATAGTAAAAAGTATAACACTCCAATTTAGGAACTGGAGAGGGAAAACACTGATCCACAGCTCAGTGTGAGTAGTGGGGAAACAATATAAAGGATGTTAGAACAGGAATATTTAGAAAATATCAACAGGATTAGAAAAAGTCAAGAATGTATTTGTCCTATGCACCAGATATGAACTGGAACAATGAAATTTTTACTTGCTGCAGCTTTACAGGCACATTAGATACAGTCACCATGCGTTTCTGAAAGGGAAATCCTGCAGGACAAAGCTACTGAAGTTTATAACTGATAGAATAGATAAAGAGAACTACTGGATGGGGCATGCTTGGATTTTTCCAAAGATTTTGATAATGTTCCACATTAGAGTTTGCGTGCAAAATTAAAGCAGATGGTATTGTAGGTAACGTACTGGCATGGACTGAAAATTAGTTATTGCACAGTGGACAGAGATACAAGAACAAATAGGATCTTCTTGGGCTGGTAGGTGAGGTGCAGTAAGGGTCAGCACTTGGATCCCAGCTATTCACAATACATGACAATGATTTGGATGAGAAGACTCATTTTTCAATCCAACCTGAAATGTCGCCTATCCACATTTTCCAAAGATGCGGCCTCACTCACAGAGTTACTCCTGCACTTTATGTCTTTTAAAAAAATAAATCAGCATCTGAAGTTCCTTCTTTCTACATATCCCTGATTACGTTGGCTGCTTTCCTGAGGCTGTGTGAAGCTTTGGTGGAGTCGATGTGTGTTGGGGGGGGGGGGTTTGTATGATGGACAAGGATACATACACAACTCTTTGCAATTTCTTGTGGAGAACACAAGAAAGTGGTCAAAAGGGAACTGCAGATGCTGGAATATCGAAGGTACACAAAATTGCTGGAGGAACTCAGCGGGTGCAGCAGCATCTATGGAGCGAAGGAAATAGGCGACGTTTCGGGCCGAAACCCTTCTTCAGACGTTTCTGAAGAAGGGTTTCGGCCCGAAACGTCGCCTATTTCCTTCGCTCCATAGATGCTGCTGCACCCACTGAGTTCCTCCAGAAATTTTGTGTACCCACAAGAAAGTGGAGCAGGAGGAGGCCACCTGACCCTTCGATATGATCATGGCTGATCTGTCCCATCTTTCAACTCTTCCTTTATGCCTGTCGCCCATTGCCCTAAATTCCTTGATCTTCAAAAATCTCCACGCTAAATACACCTAATGATCTAGCCTCCACAACTCTCTGGGGTAGCGAATTCCCAAATATTCAACACTTCCTGTGTACGTACTGAGTAAAATAACCAATCCCATGTCTTGAGATAACAGTGAGACTCTCTCACTGATGAAAAGATCTCATCATCTACCCTGCCATGCCCTTCCAAAATACAGACCCAACCTGGTTAGTCTCTAAAAAGAAGTCAAGCCTTTGGAATAAAAGGCATTGTTGGAAAGGAACTCACTGCTCCTGATGGCAAACGACAATTTCATTGCTGCACTTTGTATTTTACTGAGGGAAGAGAAGAATGAAATGTAATTTTTACACTCAATCATTTTTTGCAGTGAATAAGTACCAGCATATTTAATAAAATATAATTTACCATCTTGAAATCTGCTGAGAAATTTAAATTTATGAGATTCCAATGCAAAGGACATCGGTAGTGAAAACAATGTAACTGTGAACAATGTCTGATATCACACTGTTTGAAACAGGATTCTCCTTTAAAACAAGATTGAAATCATCAAACTGACTTAAATATTATTAAAGCAAATGATATCTAACTCTCGAGCAAATCATTCAAACTGCATATTTCTGAGTCATTTGTACATGGCTTGACAATGATGTATAAATCATTGTTGTATAACATTCAGTATTCTGATCACAAATCATATCCCTTCCAAGGGCTATTTCAATAAGTAAATTTCATGCGTAGCATCAAAAGGAATGATTAGTGTTAAAGAAATTGGTAAATTATTGCACAGTCAGTTTAAAGAATCATGATGCAAGTTATTTGCTTTGGTTAAAATCCGGGAGAGAAATATCTTTGAAAACAACCATTTGCAATTTTTCATTGTTATTTCTTAGTTCAAAAATGTATTGATATATTTATTTTAAATTGTTAACAGGGACATTAGTGCTAGAAAATGAAACATTTCAAAATGTTGTACACAATGTAAACATTTAGGATTCCAGGATTAGATGTAACTTCCTTCAAGGTGATAACAATAATGGAGAGGAATGATTTCAGTTAGTGTTATTAGTGGCAAAACAAATCTGATAAAATATTTTTTTGTTGTTGACTTTACCAGAAATATCATGAGTGAGCTTGGGCTCAAATTTCAAAAGCCTTTGAGCATATTCCTACATTATATTTAACTGGAAAGTAATAGAAAAAACACAAATTATGCCTTTCTTATTCCAAGCCTTTCCACTCAGTTTGAAAGCAAACATTGCAAGCCTAAAGCATTCAGAAGAACTGAATAATGAGTAGATTAAGGGACGCTGTGAGGTTTTTCAGAAAGTACGTGTTAAGACGTTGCGTGAAAATCTTGATTAAAACAAAAGTCAAGGTAATATCATAACAGTAACAACCAACATGACCAAAGATATAGGATAAATAATGGCTATATTGCTTCCCTGAAGTGGTGTATCCCAAAGGGGAGAGTTATGGGCCTGTCCCACTTTGGCGATTTTTTCAGCGACTGCCGGCGACCGTCATAGTCATAGCAGGTCGCCGAAAAACTGGCGATTGGACTCCCTTACGAGAATGTCTACGGCAATGTCTACAACAACCTACCACCTGGTCGACGTCAAGCTACGGCAAGCTACCGACAACCGGTGACCCATTAGGACGTCCACCTACAACCACACCTACGACAACTTACGTCCACCCGTGACTAGCTACAACAAGGTAAGACAATTCAGTCGTCGGTACCTGTCGCCGGTTGACGTAGGTTGACGTAAGTAGTCGCCAATGGAATTCACCGAAACCAGCACCGATGACAACCTACGTCATCCTGGTGGCAACCTACAACAGCACCTACGTCAGGAGAAGTCAAGCTACGCTTTTTGGCATCAAGCCAACTGTCGCCGACTGTCGCCAAAAGGTTTTGAAGATTTCAAAATTCAGCGGCGGCTGGAAAAACGCTACGATTCTTTGGACAACTGAGGAGACTACTCACGTCCATACAGGCGACACCCCATCGACCATGTGGCGACAGCCTAGTCGCCTGTAGTCGTCGAAAAAATCGCACGTAGGATAGGGGCATGAGAAGTAGAATAAAATGCATCAGCTCACAAACTGAAATACAAATACCTGAAAATGCTGAAACATTCAGCAGGTTAGGCAGTATCAGTTAATAGAAAAACAGAGTTAATAATTTACAACAAAGAAATAGGGAAAAGAGAACAAAACAAGTTTGTTTTAAGTTGCAGAGAAGATGGGTGAATGGATGGGGAGGACAAAGAAAATACCTGTATCAGGGTGAAATCAAGGTAGCCAAGATTATAAATGGCAGAGGACCTGTGTCAAATAAGGTAATGCGGTCATTGGAGGGTGATAGAGTGGACAGTTAGAGTGTGGTAAATAAGGCGTATGGTTTCTTCTTTGGTCGGGTAATGAGGATAGGAGTCAGGTAGTTTTGTTACAGGCTTTTTAGGACTTTGGTTTGGCTGCATTTGGAGTAATGTGTGCATTTCTGATCATCCCATTACAGGAAGGGTGTGGTTGCTATGGAGAAGGTGCTGAAGAGGTTTACCAAAATGCTGCATGAATTATAAGGTGTTAGTTAGAACGGGCGGATGGACTTTCTTGGATTGTTTTCTCTGGAGCGCTGGAAGCTGAGGGGAGACCTGGTAGTTAAAAGAGACATTGATACGGTAGACAGTCAGAACCTTTTTTTTCCCAGGGTGGAATTGCCAAAGACTAGAGGGCATAGCTTTAAGGTGCGAGGGGGGAAAGTTTAAAGGAGATGTGTGGGACAAGTTGTTACACAGGTGGGTGCCTGGAACGCATTACCTGAAAAGGAGGCCCAAGAAGCTTGATAAGTCACAGGGAACGTGGGGCAGGGTAAAACCAGGGTGACCAAAGGGATAAGCTGTAAACAAGGTTGCTTTCTCAATGGTAACAGTTAGAAAGGGAGAGCGTAGGCAAAATAACACATATAAAAGAATATATTAGTTGCAAAAAGCAGGACAAGAAAGCATACCTGGCTGGTCAGCCTGAGCATGCCCTCCACTCCCAGAGATAAACAAAAGTAAAATAAAACAAATATTGGAAGTAGGCGTAACATTGATTTGGGATTCCTGGTTCGATGAAATATTGAAGAGAGTAAGAACATCACTGAAATCTTTTACAAAACTCTATAAACCTTTCTGCCCTTCTTACTTTGGAATAACATTTAATACAAAAATTAGAAAATGTACAAATTCCCGAGGAATTCATTTAAATAACAGTGTTTAATTATTTTTTTGTAGTGATGTCCATGGTAAAGAATTACATATACATTCTTGTTTGATGCTGTGATTTAGAATAGATTTTAGCTATAGGATTAACAGCTTTACAGTATGTTCATAACATGTCTAATTGTATGCACATGTTAATTCTGGCCAAATTGGAGAGGCCAGGACACTAAAATTGAGTAAAGGCTTCTGGGCTGCTAGGCCATTTGGTCAATTAAAATGTGTCTTCTGCAGAAATAGGACAAGCTGCAGAATGGTGCCAGTTTGTCTAGAGCCTAGATAAGAGCTGCCGGAAGAGAATGGAAACATCTGCAGACCCTGACAATTAGGTGCAAATTGCATGGAATGGATTGGATGAATGCAAACCAGACATACACATTATATATAATGTTGCAAAGCTTTACTTTGCTGGATGTTGATTGGATTAATGGCCCTGTCTCATGGTGCTAGTCCGCCCACGAGTGATCCCGAGTGAAAGAAAAAATCAAACTCGTGGTTTTCTACGAGATTCCAAGTTTATGTTCACGAATTTCAACGAGTTCCCACGTGTATGTCTAAGTTTGCTGTTTACTTCTCATTTCTGCGATGTACCATGTTCCTCACCCGAGTTACCACGTTCCTCTCCCGAGTTACTCTTGAGCCAACAACGACTACCAACATGTGGTAAAATCATCACATGGATAAAAACGTTTTTTTTTACTATAAAAAGCCTCCCATGACCATGGACAGAACTGGCCCGATGATCAGCTTCTCCGTGTCTCTTATTATTATATTAGAAATGTCAAGCATGTTGCACGCTGGATATCTCTTTGGGTGAGCTTTGTGAACATGTTTACGTGATTACTTTGTGGCCGCATGGAACAGGCTCATGCAGCTTAAACTTGTGTTTAGATTCTGTCAATGAACTTCGCAGTGTAATCTTATATAAGCAAAGATTCCCATCTGTTCGCCATCTAGCAACAGATGGGGAAAGAGCCCTTGGTCAGGCTGGCAAAGTGAAGGTTCCTGCAGGGGTTCCTGCTGTGGCACTGGGGAAATAGTGGGGGAATCTGCTGCTGTTGGGATGTCCGTGAGAACCGGTTTGAAATATGGTGGACGTACATTAATTCTGGTATTGGAGTATGATCGTACAGGTGCCGATCGAATCGGTGCCTTCACTAGGATCATCTCCAGATAGTAAGCTCCCGTCCCGGCAGAAAACAACGTGGGAAACATGGTGGAAATAGCTGTGGAATCATAGTCATGCAGGACGCTAACAGGTCCTTCGGCCCATCTCGTCTGTGCCGATATAGATGGCCATCGAAGCTGGTCCCATTCGCCAGCGTTTGACCCATATTTCTCCAAACCTCCCCTATCCAATTTAGTGCCAGGGGTGGTGATGAAGGCAGAGATGATAATTGTGTTCAATAGGCTTTTAGATAGGTATAGGGTAGTGCAGGAAGATTTATGGGTCGTGTACAGGTAGATGCGATCAGTTTGACGGCATCATGTTCGGCACAAACATTGTGGGCCGAAGGGCCCGTTCCGTTGCTATACTGTTCTATGTATCCATGTTGCTACTCGTTTTTTCTTTAAACGCCTTTTATCTCTACCTGGTTGAGAAAGAATACGGTGACATTAACAATGTTGGAAGAAATCACAGATCTGAATTACAAAAGCAAGATTATTTTTTACCGCGGGACAACTTTTGTGAAGGACTATCTGTCATCAAGAACACAAAGTACTGGTGTAACTCAGCGGGTCAGGCAGCATCTGTGGAGTGAAATGGACAGGCGGCATTCCGGGTAGGGACCGGTCTTCAAACCCCAAACATCGGCGATCTATTCCCTCCGCAGATGCTGCCTGACCCGTGGAGTTTCTCCAGCACTTTGTGTTTTGTTCAAGTTTCCAGCATCTGCAATTCCTTGTGTCCCTGTGATTAGGTGTTGTTGATGGTGATCTCGGTAGAAATTAAAATGGAGCAGGCGTGGAACTCAGTCTGTTTTTGCACCATTGCGCAAAGGCAAGATTTGCACTTTCCCTCCCCCCCACCCCCCCCCCCCCCCCCCCCCCTCACTGTATTATTGGGTTAGGGAAATGTCTATCATATACTGTGTTAATTGATATCTGTTATTGGACTGTATAGAGACCACCCCTATGCGGTTCGGCCCCTTAAGGTTCGGGGACCTATAAAAGACCGCTCCGACGAGGTCCCGTGTCGATCTTCTGGGAGAGTGCTTAGGACTGCGTGACCTTCTGGAGTGTCTCTGCTTGCGTGAGGCTAAGAGGGTTTAATCAGGCAGATACGAGGTTCGAACCCGCGGTGGTTGGGTATAGTAGTTGAACTGTAATTGTGTTTTGTCAAAATAAAATTTAGATGCGCAAGTGCTTGACTCAGTGATTTTTGACTGAAACTAGACTGGAGGGAAGCTTAGAACGAGCTATTAAACACTTGACCATCTTGGTTGCTATAAGTGCACAAGCATTAAGTGGTCAAGCTGTGTGCTACACTAATAATGAGGAATGCATTACAACCATTGGCTTGAAATACCCAGTATATTATCTCTCCTGCACACATATAGAAACACCATGCAAGCTGAGAAGAAATAAGCCACACTTTTTTAGTATATTCTGTAAAGGGCCTGTCCCACTTCCGCGACCTTTAGAAGTGACTGTCGGCACCCGGCGACCAGAAAGATGCTACAACTCTTTGGAGACATCTCACGACCATAGGAGATCTCTCACAACCATACAGGTTGTGAAGGTCGCCTGTAAAGGTCGCAGAATTGGGACAGGCCCTTCAAAGATGCCGGCAGTCGTCAAAAAAATTGCCGAGTGGGACAGGCCCTTAAGCGTCTTCCTGTACATGTCTGCATTTCAATTAAATGGGAATGTTTTTCTTGTTCAGAGGAAAGGTAACCTGGATACCAAAAGTACAACTGTTGCTTTCAGCTAAACCATCAATAGATGAATTTAAATGAAGAATTGATTCTTGAATATCTACTCTTCTTTCTTTCCTTATACAATTTCCTTCCAGATCACTATTCCGTGACGACTGCAAAAACTTAAGGGTATGAGACTGCGAGGCTATGATGCAGTTCAAATCAGTTTCTCCAAGCGGGTGCAGAACCTCACCTGTGGGCTTTTTAATCTAAACACTGCAGATATTCCAACAAAGCAATTGAGGGCATGCATGTATGCAACGAACAGTGCAAATAACATAGAAGCCTTTACCTCAGTGATTGCACCTTAACCCAAGTGTTTAACTCTTCCTAATGATTTCCAGTGAAGTAAAATTGATCTAAACCAAAAATAAAACCTTGTGACCTCTCTCCACCCGAGCAATCAACCCGTGTGAGGGTTGTGAGTAAGAGTATAAAACCATTGAGCCAAAATTAAATGTCTCGGCAATAACTGCACTGGAGCTGGACTTTCCATTGACTTTTTGAATACCTATAATGAGGTTAAATGTTGAGTTGTGAATATTAGAAAGCTGGTTGGAAGATTATGGGGCTCCGGGAACTGCTGTGGCCTTCGGTAATAGGAAATATAGTTCTAGTATGCCCCTACGGTAAACTTGTACTTGTACTGAACACAAAGTGCTGGAGTAACACAGTGGACCAGAAATCAACCGTGGAAAGAATGGAGTCGGGACCCTTCATTAGACTGCGGTAGGGGGCGAAAGCTGGAAAAGAGAGATTGGAGTGGAACAATTGAATGATAGGTGGATACAGGTGATTGGGATTAGATTGGCAGATGGGTGGAGCAAGTGACAAAGGCGAGAGGTGAAAAGGAGTCAAAAGGGTGTCAGATGAGAGGAGTGAAATGTAAAGCCAGATGGAGGATTATGTGAATGAGGACGGGTGGCGGGTGATGGGGAAAGAGGGGCGGGATAGTGGTTGAAATGGGTGCACACCATTATAGGTAGGAGGCATAGGAAAAAGAGAGAGGTTGGGGCGTATTACTTAAAATTGGAGAATTCAATGTTCATACCATTGGGTTGTAAGCTACCCCATGGAATATGAGGTCCTGTTTGCATGTGATCTCACTCTGGCAATGGAGGAGGCTCAGGACAAAGAAAGGTTAGTATAGGAAGGGGAGTTAAAATGGTTGACAACTGGGTGATCCAACAGGCCTTGGCAGACTTGTACACCTAGGTCCCTCTGTTCAGCAATCCCCGGGACCTTACCGCTCAATGTGAAAGTCCGACCCTGGTTTGACGTCGCAAAATGCAATATCTTGAGCTTATCTGAACTTGTTAGCCCAATTACCCAGGTAATCAAGGTACAGCCATAATTTCTGACAACCATCCTCAATGTCTGTTCCCTATTTCAGAGTCATCTGCAAATTTACTAATCCTTTCCTGTACATTCTCAACTAAGTTATTGATATAGATGACAAACAACAATGGGTCCACTGGTCCCTGTGTAACAGCCTGTGTCAAAGGCCTCCACTCGGAAAAACAACCTTCCACTACCAATCTCTGCTTTCTACCATTCTGTATCCAATTAGCTATCTCTCCTTGGATCCCATGCGATCTAACCTTCCAAAGCAGCCTACCACATGGAACCTCATCAAAGGCCTTGCCGAATTCCATATTGACTAGATCTACCACCCTACCCTCATAGGTGGCATAGTGGCACAGCAGTAGAGTTGCTGCCTCACAACGTTGGAGACCCGGGTTTGATCCTGAGTACAGGTGCTCTTTGTAGGGTTTGTATGTTCTCCCTGTCACTGTGTGGGGTTTCCCCGGGTGTTCTGCTTTCCTCCCACATTCAAAAGATATGTAGGTTTGTAGGTTTGTTGGCTTCTGTAAAAATTGTCCCTAGTGTGTTGGATAAAACAAGCGTACGGGTAATGGCTGGTCGGCACGGACTCGGCGGGCCGAAGGGCTTGTTTCCACGCTGTAACTTTCCCCATCGTCTCCAAACTAAACTAAAAACTAGCTGTCATTCACAATGGTTAAGCAACATCTTGGTTTACTGCAGCTTTGGTTTCACTGTGCCATCATTGTGGGCACCGCATTCACACTCAAATCGCTGATATGCTGTTCTGTAACAATTCTTTGCGATCAGTGGGGTTGGCAGTTGGTATTAGGTGTGTGCTCGCTACAATGTGAAGTGATGTCAGTGACAAAACTGCAAAAAGTGTCGCTGTCAAAAATATAATACATCATGTTGGCACTCTTGAATTTGAACATTATTTGCATTGAAAATGTTCTCAGAACTGTCATAGTCCAATTCTAAAGAATTATCTTGGCATTTCCTCACCGAATAGGGTAACAGTCAAGATAGTTGGTTTGTTTGACAGTTGTACTGCCATTAACATCACTTTGGGTGGAAAATAGCAAATGCTCATGTCTTCCTGTGACTCGGCTGTCTGATCAGTGTGATGAAGGACAAATGTTCACGCCTGATCGACAGAATTGTTTATTTCCCCGTTGTCTTCAACACAACTTTGATAAGTTCAGGTGTATTGGTTTGCGACAGAACAAACTTTCGCAAAGCATTTATTTTTCATATGACATTGACTCTTTTCCCTTAGCAGGATATTCGACTTTGTGAGAGTGACTGCCAACATCACAATAGCATTTTTTGAGTTCTATTTATCTTACTGACAGTTTGAGCAAAAAGTTCTGTCCTGCTGTTTATTTTTCTTCGTATTTTATTCACAGCAGTATCATGTGGGATTTATATAGAAAATAGGTGCAGGAGTAGGCCATTCGGCCCTTCGAGCCAGTACCGTCATTCAATATGATCATGGCTAATCATCCAAAATCAGTACCCCATTCTAGCTTTTTCCCCATATCCCTTGAATCCTTTAGCCCTAAACCCTAGTCATTTCTACAATAACTACTTCATTCTCTGAAAATTACATTAATGTTGGAAACACAAGCACCTCAGACAGTGATATCCTTTTCAAGACCTTTCCATTGAAATTGCTTCAATGTGCATTCTGCAATGGGCTGCATTTTAAGCACTGACTCGAAATCAGAAATTTCACACTCTGCAGCAACTTTTCCCAGGCATGTTCAATACGAATCAATTAATTCTGCTTTTTGCCTTACGAAGTGGAACACAATTGCATCTACCACAATCACTGTGGATTAAAATATGTAACAATTGTTAGAGGTGATAATATTGGAAGCAGCAATGCGGTTTCAGTTGTGATTCTAGTGGGCCTGTCCCACTTAGATGATTTTTTGGGTGACTACAGGCAACTGCCGCAAAATTTTCAACATGTTCAAAACATTTTCGGCAACAGTTTTGCCAATTTTTGCTGTTGTAGGTTGTCGTAGGTTGTCGCCAGGTGTCGTAGGCAAATTCCATTAAAATTAGTCCTTGGCAGTTGCCTAAAGAGTTGCCTAAGTGGGACAGGCCTATTAGCCATTTTCCCATTTGTCACCAGTGATGTCAAATGCTCCACTTTATCCTGGCATGCACATTGATTAGCATGTCACCCATTTGGTCTTTACTCAATGCAAATGCAACATGATGTACTGAATGTACCATGTTACTGAACATAAACAGAGAACAGTACAGCATAGGAGCAGGCCCTTCTCTCCATGCCTGTGCTGGCAATAATGGCAATTTAAATAAATCCTATCTGCTTCCACATGGTCCTTATCCATCCAACCCTTGTCTGTTTATGAGCCTGTCTAAAAATCTCTTCAATGTATCTATTATATCTTATTCCACAGTGCTTTTGAGGCACCAAACACTCTCCGTGTAAAAAGAATTGCCTTGCTTTAACGTTTTCTTCCTCAGCTTAAAGTTACACATTATAGTATTTGATAAACTGGGAAAAAACGACTCTTTGACTGTCTACATTATCGATGAATCTCATAATTGTATACACTTCCATCAGTTTGCCCATCAGCGTCTGATGCTCCAGAGAAAACAAACCAAGTTTGCCTAACATCTCCTTACAGCCAATTCTCTATAATTGAGGTAGTATCGTGGTGAACATATTGTGTACCCTCTACAGTACATCCAGATCCTTCCTGTAATACGGTGACCGGAACTGCATACAATACATTAAATATGGCCAAAGCAAAGTTTTATATGGCTGCAACATAACTTTCCAACATTTTAATACTCAATGTCCCAACCGATAAAGGAAAGTATACCGCACAACTTCTTTACCAACCTATCCATTTATATTGTCACTTTCAGGGAGTTGTGGACTTACATTCTCAGATTCCCCTATACATTAATACAAAGTGTCCTGCCATTTACTGTTTATTTGCCTTTTATATTTTACCTCCGAAGTTCAATATCTCACACTTACCTGGATTAAATTCCACCTGCCGTTTCTGTGCTCATATATTTCAAACTGATCTATTCTGCTTATCCAAAAGTTTGACTAGATGGTCCTTAAATGACTCCCATATGTCAGATAGACAGGACAGGTTTGGAGGGATATGGACCAAACGTAAGCAGGTGGGACTAGTGTAGCTGGGACATGTTGGCAGGTGTGGGCAAGTTGAGCCGAAGGGCCTGTTTCCACACTGTATCACTCCATGACTCTATGTAGACCTATTTGATACCAGCAGTTCCCAATCCACTCTCCTCATATCCTGCATAACGCATGGGCCCCAGCTACGCCTGCCTCTTTGTCGGGTACGTTGAACAATCCTTGTTCAATATGTACCAGGCCCCCATCCCCGACCTCTACCTCCGTTACATTGACGACTGCTTTGGGGCCACCTCCTTTGTATTGTATTGTATTGTATTGCATTCAAATTTATTGTCATTGTCTCAGTTAGAGACAACAAAATGAATTTCCCTTACAGGCAGTATCTTAAAATAAATAAATAATAATAAATAATAAAACATATTAAAAATAAAATAGAATTTAAAAAAAAGCACAAACACAGAAAGTCCACGACACAACATAACACAATGGCACCAAGGTGAGGAAGGCACCATAGTCCAGCCAGCCTCCCCTCCGTTCTTCCCAGTTGTTCACTCGTGGTCGAGGCCTTCCTAGCACCCGCAGTCGCCGCCCCGGGTGGCCCGATGTTGAGGCCCTCACGCCGGGCTGGTGGAACGCCGACACCGAACCCCGACAGTGAACATCCTCCTCAGCGGCCCGGACCTCCAGATCAGCCGCCTCCTGCAGCCGGAGTCCGCAGCTCCCGAGTCCGCAGCTCCCGAGTCCGCAGGCCGAGCCGGGCGGAGTCGCAGGACCTCGCGTTGTCTATCAGCGCCGCCCGCGTTGGGAGCCCGCAAACTGCAGCTCCATGATGTCAGTGCAGCAGGTCCAGCACTCCGGGCTCCAGATGGCGACCCCCGGTAAGGCATCGCCAGCCCCGCGATGTTTCAGCGCTGTCCCGCCGCTGCTGGAGCTCTGGTCGATCCCGGCAGGAAAGGCCGCGCCAATCCAGGTAGGCCGCTGGGGGGGGGGGGGGTGGGGGGGCGAGGACGTGACTCGAATAATAGTCGCGTCCTCTCCAGGAAGCGACTGAAGGACGGTATCCCCCTTACCGTGCCCGCTTCCCCCACATAAAGACATTAAAAAAAACATCAAAAACACACTTTAACAAAAACAAAAAAATAAAAAAACAAAAAGATCCCGGGCTGTAGGTGGAGGCAGCTGGCACCAGCGCCACCGGAAGTATAATACCCACACACAACCTCTACCTCCGTTACATTGACGCCTGCACCCACACACAACTGACTGACTTCATCCACTTCACCACCAACTTCCATCCGGCACTCCAATACACCTGGACCATTTCCGACACTTCCCTACCATTCCTTGACCTCACCATCTCCATCGCAGGGGACAGACTTCTGACCGACATACACTACAAACCCACTGACTCACATGGCTATCTGGACTACACGTCTTCCCACCCTGCCCCCTGTAAAGACTCCATCCCCTACTCCCAATTCCTTCGCCTACGCCGCATCTGCTCCCAGGATGAGACGTTCCACACCAGGGCATCGGAAATGTCCTCGTTCTTCAGGGAACGGGGATTCCCCTCCGCCACCATAGGGTCTCATCCATACCCCGCAACACTGCTCTCTCTCCCCATCCCCGCACTCGCAACAAGGGCAGAGTCCCCCTAGTCCTCACCTTTCACCCCACCAGCCGGCAAATACAACAAATAATCCTCCGCCATTTCCGCCACCTCCAACGTGACCCCACCACTCGCCACATCTTCCCATCTCCCCCTATGTCTGCCTTCCGCAAAGACCGCTCCCTCCGCAACTCCCTTGTCAATTCTTCCCTTCCCTCCCATACCACCCCCTCCCCGGGCACTTTCCGTTGCAACCGCAAGAAATGCAACACCTGTCCCTTCACCTCCCCCCTCGACTCCATTCAAGGACCCAAGCAGCCGTTCCAGGTGCGACAAAGGTTCACCTGTATCTCCTCCAACCTCATCTACTGCATCCGCTGCTCTAGATGTCAGCTGATTTACATCGGGGAGACTAAGCGGAGGTTGGGCGATCGTTTCGCCGAACACCTCCGCTCAGTCCGCAATAACCTACCTGAACTCCCAGTGGCTCAGCACTTCAACTCCCCCTCCCATTCCCAATCCGACCTCTCTGTCCTGGGTCTCCTCCATTGCCAGACTGAGCAACACCGGAAATTGGAGGAACAGCACCTCATATTCCGCCTGGGTTGCTTGCGTCCGGATGGCATGAACGTTGAATTCTCCCAGTTTTGCTAGCCCTTGCTGTCTCCTCCCCTTCCTTAACCCTCGAGCTGTCTCCTCCCATCCCCCCGCCCTCGGGCTCCTCCTGCTCCCTTTTTCCTTCCTTCTCCCCCCCACCCCCCATCAATCTGAAGAACGGTTTCGGCCCGAAACGTCGCCTATTTCCTTCGCTCCATAGATGCTGCTGCACCCGCTGAGTTTCTCCAGCATTTTTGTGTTCCTTCGATCTTCCAGCATCTGCAGTTCCTTCTTGAACATCCTGCATAATATTGTTCAGATGACACAGTGGCGCAGCGGTAGAATTGCAGCCTTACAAGGCCAGAGACCCGGGTTTCATCCTGAATATAGGTGCTGCCTGTACATGGTTTGCACATTCTTCCTGTAACCGCATGGGTTGTCTACGGGTGTTCCGGTTTCCTCAAACATTCCAAAGACATGCAGGTTTTGACACAGAATTTCTAAAGTCTAAAGTCTAAAATGATGGGATAGGCTCGAGATTTTTCTTTCCAACAGATGTCTGAGGGGAGACTTAATAGGGGTGCATAAAATTATGGGGTACAGAAAAAATAGGACACAACTATTTCTCATGGAGGACGGGATCAAAAATCAGAGCTGCTAAATTCAAAATAATTTGAAGAGGGAATGGAAGGGAGACGGGAAAAACCTGTTTTACCCTGAAGGTGGTAGGGTTTTGAAAAAATAGTTGAGACAAAAACCATCATTACTGTAAATGTAAATTAATAGGACTTGGATGTGAGGAGCCTTGATCTGCAAAGGTACAGACCTGGTTCTGGAAGGAGGGATTAGGTTGAGTGAGACTTATTTTAACCAGCATCTTTTTGATGGGCTAAATCACCACTTCTGCATCAAAGGATTATCCTAATGTGATTTATGTGATTATCATAAATAACCATGGAAATCGATATTAGACCATTGCATGAACTATCCAAGCTTCATGTTTGACCATCCCACACAGGCAATCCATATAAACATTTCAGCCCCCAAGGATAGATTGTGCTCCAGGTTGCAAAGCAGGTCATTCTAAGATCAGTTTGCAGGTCTCTGTAGATGCTGAGGCATTGTCATTGGATCACCCTGATGGTTTTTGACAGGTGTAAAGCTGGGGGACCAGGTATGAAGTGCATCAGGCCCCTCAGGTCTGCATGTTTGTGCTCCAAGAAAAGATTTGATGCTAAGAGGACAGCAATATTAGCAACCATCTGTCGTGAACAAACCACATTGGCATGACAGATAAGAAGGCACAACAACACTTCTATTTCCTGATGAGACTGAGAAAATACAGCATGTCTCCACTGACTCTCACAAACGTGTCATAGAAAGCTGACTGTTGGGTTACATCACTCCTTGGTTTGGGAACAGCTCTGCCCAAGACCACAAGAAACTGTAGAGAATTTAGATCAAGGACAGTCTAATTTAATTTAGAGATATAGCGCAGAAACAGGTCCTTCAGCCCACCGACTCCGTGCCAACCGCTGCACATTAATGCCCCTGTCCCACTTAGGAAACCTGAACGGAAACCTCTGGAGACTTTGCACCTCACCCAAGGTTTCCGTGCGGTTGCAGGTGGTTGCCGGAGGTTGCAGGTAGTGGAAGCAGGTAGGGAGACTGACAAAAACCTCCGGGAACCTCCGGGAACCACACGGAAACCTTGGGTGGGGCACAAAGTCTCCTGAGGTTTCCGTTCAGGTTTCCTAAGTGGGACAGGGGCATTAACACTATCCTACACATGCTCGGGACAATTTACAACTATACCAAGCTAATTAACGTACAGACCTGTACATCTTTGGAGTGTGAGAGAAACTAGAGATGCCAGAGAAAACACATGCAGGTCACGGGGAGAACGTACAAACTCCGTACAGACAAGCACCGGTAGGCAGGATCGAACCCAGGTCTCTGGAGATGTAAGGCAGCAACTCTACTGCTGTACCACCGTGCCATCCACCACACAGACCAGACTTCCCACCATTGACTCCATCTACACTTCATGCTGCCTCACTAAAGCAGCTGCCATAATAAAAGACATGTCCACCACAATCATTCCATCTTCTCCCATCTGGTAGAAAGTACAGAAGCTTGAAAGCATGCACCACCAGACTCAGGATCAGCTGTTATCAGGCTTCTCAACAATCCTTCCACCGCTACCACATTGAGGACATTAGACTTTGTTCCTGGAACTGATGCGTTACAAAGCTGAGAACTGCATTTTGCTGTCTTTATATTTCCCTTTGCTCCACCTATTGCAACTGAGTATGGCTTCATTGTATTTACGTATTTACCAGAATAGTTTGGAAAGCATGCAAAACAAAGATTTTCACTCTACCTCTCCTGGCATCTGAACCCCCCCCCCCCCCCCTTCCCTCCTACCTAGGCAGCAAAGTCATGTCACTATGCATTGCTTGGATGCAGACAGTAGGTATTACCACCGCTGCCTGTCCTCCACACTTATTGGCTGCCATTCAGCATGACCAAGAATATTGGAATGGAAATCTGATCGACAGAGAGATACTAATAAAACCAGTGCATCATGAATTAAGCCCTTTCCCTACTGCGAGAGATCAGAACCTTTCTTAAGGACAGTTTCAAAATACTTTCCTATGTGCTCCACACAAAAAGAGACAGCAATAACTGCAGTTTGTAGGCAAACAGAATAGGCCCAGAGAACAGCAAATTATTTAGCAATGAACAGATCTTTTATCAGGTCTAACACCTGCTTCTTTTTAAAGAAGTATTTCTTATAAACAAATGGCTTTGCAGGTGTTTTTTTATGGTTGTTTTTTGATTGTGTGCCAGGCAAAGTAAAAAAAAACATTTTCAACGTCAGACATAAATTTTAGATTATTTCAGAAGGAACGATCTTGTTGAAGTTTAATGAAAAGATTTGATATTTGATGTTTATAAACCTTTTGATGGTATAAAACATTTTATTAAACACAGACTAATTAAAAATAAATAAATTAAAGCTGTCATGTAATGTTGTGTTATTGTTATGCCATGTTGGCATATGATATTTTAAACACCATTTCTTTTTTAAGATTATGTACAGTTTGGAGCATGCCCAGCGTCTTGAAGTGAAACTAACAAAAATGGCCATTGTCTTACATTGTGCTCAATAGCGTGCTTTTACTAATTAATCATAGAAGCATTAGCTAAGCAGTGGCAGGTTGCACTAGATGTGGATAAAGGGATTGTCAGTGCAGTTGGGAAATGTTTCTGTTTTGTGTGAGTACCACTCAAAACAAGCTTACTGCTGATTCATGGATACATAGAAAATAGGTGCAGGATTAGGCCATTCGGACCTTCGAGCCAGCTATTCAATATCAATATCAATTCAGTTTTATTTGACACAAGACTAAGTGGGACACATTGGGTCCCAGCTTCACACGGGAGTGCTGGTCCCCAAACGCAATATTCCACCTCTCCACCAATTCCAATATTGCTGGCCAGTGAGGGGGGGTGACTTTCTGGAGCGCTAGCATGGGTGTTATAGGCCGAAGGGACTGGTTTCTCACACACATATACACTCACAAACACATACACACACACTCACTGACTCACAAACCATATATATGGCAGTAAACTTTCTTGAATACTCACACGGCTGAGCGAGGCCTCTTCACTTTGGGGCTTCCGCAATCAGCGTGACCTCTGCACTTACCGGAAATTACGCAATCAGCGCGAGCTGTCGACTAAGCGGAAGTCACAAAATGAGCGGGACTTTTGAACCAAACACAGTCAGACCTAATAAAGCATTTATTCTTTCCATACACAGTCGGACCTAATAAAGCATTGCCGTTTCAAGCACAGGCAGGGCAGCAGGCCAAACAACTCATGGCATTGTCATTAAGGCTAACGAACCATTTATTGCAAATACATTGCAGACTCACTGTTCAGTTGATTCACAGCTTAGAATGAGAGTCATGCCCTCTCCCATGCGATCTTGCAGAGTGACTGAGTCACGTCCAGGCATCCGGGGTTTTATGGTCCTGCCCGGCATTACGTTCATCGCCGTGATTGACAGGCGAGAGGACTCAAGGTTTTTAAAACAATCATAACTCTTTTATTGTTCATCGATGGGAAAAATCCTCTGGGCCTGCTCAGCGGAGGAGGACTGTGAGTAAGATGGCCAAACATCATAGCGATATATGGTAGCATTTTTTCTAAAATCAATACACAGCGCAGACAGGAAGTGGTCAAGATGAGACTTTTAATTATATAGATATATAGGTTATCACAGGGTTAACGGTACAATGAAATGTGTTTGACAAGACAACGGGTCACCTCAGCAATAATATTACAAGGATAAAATAAGATTAAAATGACATAGGTAAGGTAAAAAGACAATAATAAAATAATCAACATATATGATGTGAAATGTGTTTATGAGTTCAGAAGCCTGATAGCCTGATGGTAAAAACTGTCCTTATATCTGGTGGTATGTGCAGCCATGCTCCTGTATCGTCTGTCTGACGGCAGCAAGGAGAACAGTCTGTCTGTGTGCTGGGTGGCTGTGGTCCTTGATGATGCTGTGTGCCTTCCGCAGGCACCACCGGTGGAAAATGTTCTGAATGGCTGGGAAACAGTTGCCAGTGATGTGCTGTGCTGCCTTCACCACTCTCTGTAGTGATTTGCGGCTGTGGACAGAACAGTTCCCGTGCCAGACTGTGATGCAGCCCGTCAGCAGAAGGATGGGTAAAGCAGATGGTATAGTGCATGCAACTATGATGTTGTAGCCGCTACATACTAGACCTTGTATTGGGTAACGAACTTGGCCAAGTCAGCGGAGGTCAAGTGGGAGAGCACTTTGGGATGCTCCTCAGGTTGTTAGATAGTTATGGATAATAATGAAACTGAAATTCAGGGAATTCAGGCAAGGATATCGGTCCCCCAACAGTAGGTGCAACCCATCCTCTTGTACAGGTCCCACCTGCCCTGGTAGAAAGACCAAAGATCCATGTCTTTGTGCCCACTCATTTGGACCACTTCCTTAGCCATGCACACTGGGGAAAGGCTATTTTCAACAGGTTTAGAGATATACAATCAATACAATACAATCAGTTTTATTCGTCACATTGCACATAAAGTGCAAGTGAAATGAATTTACCAGCAGCGGTGCAATGAGAAAGAACACACAAAACACAATAAAATTTGAACACAAACATCCACCACAGCATTCATCACTGTGGTGGAAGGCACAAAATTTGGCCACTCCTCCTCCATTTTCCCCCGTGGTCGGGACCTCAACACTCCGCAGTCGCCGCTGCGGGCGTCCAGATGATAAAAGTCAAGGTAAGTCCTGAATCGGTGCCTCCCCCACCGGAGACCGCGGCTTCAGATTGGTGTAGGCCGCAGGCCAGCGGTCGGTGATTTAGAGTTTGCGCCGCAGCCAGAAGCACCGCAGACTGCAGGGCCGGCAGTCGAAGTCGAAGCTCCCCTCCAGGGATCCCCAGCGAGGAACCCCGCTCCCGATGGTAAGTCCATGCCGCGCCCGCGGTAAAAGTAGGCTGCGGGCCGGCAGTCGGAGTGGAAGCTTCTTCCTCTCCCGGGTCCCCAACGTGAGATCCCGGGCTGTAGACGCCACGCCAGCTGGAGCTCTGCAGACCGCGGCTTCAGGCTGCCGGCTGCCCCGGTCCAGCGAAACGGAGCACTCCCCTCCGGCGAGCCCCAGCGAGGGCACGCCCGCTCCACGCCGAGAGTCCGCGCTGCGCCCGCCGCTGAAGCCTCGGGCGCGTCTCCAGGAAAGGCAGCACCGATCCTCGTTGTTAGGCCACGGGGGAGGCGACCTGGAAAAAGTCGCCTCTCCATGGAGGAGGCGACCGAAGCGATTTCTCCCTCACCCCCCCCCACACCACCCCCAACACAAAACACACAAAGAAACATTAAAAACATACATTTAAACACACTAAAAAAATTAAAAAAGGTGAAAAATACTGACACGCTGCTGGCAGAGCGCTGGCTTGCAGCGCCCCCACGACCATATGCCGTGGAAATGGCAATTCGGTCCACCGAGTCCATCCCTACCAACAATCCCATGTGGTCACAGGGGGAACGTACAAACTCCATACAGACAGCACCCATAGTCGGAATCCAACCCAGGTCTCAGGCACTGTACGGCAGCAACTCATCGCTGCTCCACTGTGCCGCCCACTTTCTTTTTTTCATAATCAACATCAAATCATGATAAATCTGTATGTCGATGCTATTTCTCCCATCACAGCTGAAATAACTTTATTTCAGTAAAGAACTGTGGCAAGAATTAGAAGCAGCAATTCTCCATGAATTGCAGTCTTGTTGTCAATAATTAGTGAATGTCATATATTTTATGGTTGACAAAAATGCTGGAGAAACTCAACGGGTGAGGAGGCAGCATCTATGGAGCTTTTTATGCTCCCTACAAAGCACGGTATTGTTCAATACAATCAGGTATTATGCATTCTAAAGTTGCGACCTGGGAATTTGAACCATAGAATGTTTGCACAGGTGACTCTAGCTTGAATCACTTCATGCAGGTGGTAGAGTGACAGCGGTAGAAAGCCCCATAAATTCAAATGCAAAGTGATTCAAAGTTTCAAGACATTTCAGCATGAATGAAGAAGGAACACCAGCAGAGAAAAGAGTTCATTCCTCAAATACAGTCATTACAGTCTGACATTAAAAACGCCTGAAGCAGCAAACATTGTACCACATTTCCCTTCCTTTCTCTGCAGATCTACAGCCAATATTATTTCTCCTGGACTGACAACTACCACGGTTGCTTAAAGCAATTGCTTACTCTGTACAACTTCTGCTTAGTATCACCATGTAATGCTACTATTGTGGAAACAAGATTACTCCTGACAATGGAGAATTCAACACAGAATCATGCAAAATGTAATATGTCCTTTTCGGCACCAGTCAGTTTTGATGTGTTACTGCCTATGTGACTTGTTGCCATGCATATTGTTTCTCTGCCTTTCAATAATGGAGTATTTCCCTTGACATTGAGTGCTATCCAAATAAGGGTAACAGAAGGAATCCAAACAGCGTTATGGTCTGTTCAGTTCAGTTTAGTTTATTGTCACCTGTACCGAGGTACAGTGAAAAGCTTTTGTTGTATGCTACCAGTCAGCAGAAAAGTAATACATGATTACAATCTATCCATTTACAGTGTATAGATACATGATAAGGGAATAACATTTAGTGCAAGGTAAAAACAGCAAATTTCGATCAACGATAGTCCGAGGGTCATCAAAGTAGTAGATAGTAGTTCAGCACTGCTTTTTGGTTGAGGTGGGATGATTCAGTTGTCCGATAACAGCTGGAGAGAAACAGTCCCTGAATCTGGTGGTGTGCGTTTTCAAACTTCTGTACCTTTTGCCTGATGGGGGAGGGGAAAAGAGGGAGCTGCCAGGGTGCGACTCGTCCTTGATTATGCTGCTGGCCTTGCTGAGGCAGCGTGAGGTATAAATGGAGTCAATGGAAGGGAGGTTGTTTTGTGTGATGGTCTGGGCTGCGTCCACAATTTGCTACAAATGGTCCAAATGTGGGGGGATAAAATATCGGTCCATTCCAGAGTGGAGAAGGGAATGACTGTCCTTAATATCAAAGCAGCATGTGATTGTGTGTCCAACAAGGAGCCTCAGTAAAACCGGAGTCACTTGGAATCAAGGAGAAAATTATCTTCTGCCTGGAGTCATACCAAGCAGAATATAACATGGCTGGGATTGTTGGAGGTTCGATAGTCGTGGCCCCAATATATTGCTGCAGCTGTTGCCTCTGCTATGTCCAAGCTCAACCATAATTGAATCCTTCACCAATAACCATCTCTTGGTGCAGTAAATTGCGAAGAAAACTATAGATTGGTTCTTGGTTCTTGGTCCTCCAAAATATTCCAAATGGAATTTAAACTGGAGGTGGAGGAGGGTGGACTTAAGCAAAAAAGGATTCTTGGAGAAGAAGAGCTACCTTAAATTTAGTTGCATCTGGTTAGGTAACTATGGTAGGGTGGAGATTATTCCATGCTTTAATTGTGCGGGGGAAGAATAAATTGCTGTATACATCTGTCTTGGTAGCTGATATCTCAAATTGGATCGAATGCCCTCGCTTCTCTCTCATAGGTATTTGTAACAAATCGAGCTGCTTGTCTTTGGACACGTTCGATGGAAGAATTGTTTCTATTTGTGTATGGGTCCCATGATGCAACTGCCTAGTCCAAATGTGGTCTAACGAGGGTGAAGTATAATTTCTCCTAGATAAAAGTTGAACAATTATGAAAGTTGCGTCTCAGAAAATTTAGGACACCTGTTGCTTTCACCGTTGCATGGTGAGTGACCATTCCAATGTAGATCGTTCTGTAATTTGATGCCAAGATACTTAATCTGTTTGGATTCTTCAAGGGGGGCACCAAGGATATTGTGTGATGTTTCAGATTCTGTAAATCTGAAATAAAAACAGAAAATGCTGGAAGAGCTCACTTAAGGCAGCATTAATGTTACTTAATCTCTTAAAGATAGTGAAGTCAGGGGATATGGGGAGAAGGCAGGAACGGGGTACAGATTGTGGATGATCAGCCATGACCACATTGAATGGCGGTGCTGGCACAAAGGGTTGAATGGCCTACTCCTGCACCTATTGTCTATTGTCTATTTCTGTGCAAATGAGAAAATAAAAGATTCAGGTTCAGATCAGCTTATTGTCATGCACACCAAGATGCAATGACATTTTTAGTTCACATTAAGCTCAGAGAATAAACAATAAATACAAAAGTACTATAATGTTTGCATTGACAAAATAGCAAGGAAGTGTTGTTCAACAGCCGTAGGAAAAAGCTGTTGTTAAATCAGGATGTCCAGCCTTTCAAGCTCCTGTATCTTCTCCCATAAAGTAGAAGTGAGGACAGGGAATGGCCAGGGTGGCAGGTATCCTTGACAATACTTGCTGCCTTCCTGATGCAATGCATGTGAAGATGGACTGGATGGAACGTTCAAGCAGTCATGAGCACATCACGCTGAGATTCATCCCTTCGACAGCATCAAGTACCGAGGCATTCATATCACCAAAAACCTAACCTAGTCCTTTCACACTGATGTGGTGATCCAGAAGGAGTGTCAGTATATGTCTGAGAAGATTTGGCATGTCCACAAGGATTCTCTCAGATCTCTATCGATGTGCAATAAAAATTATTCTATCGGGATGCATACCATGCTATTGTGGTTGCTGCAGAGAGCAGTGAACACATTCCAGTCTCCGCCAGTGGCATCTTTCACTAAGCGGCCTGAAGTATTGGCTGCCAATGCATGTCACTGCTGGATTCTTCTCAGGATCCATTGGGGTAACTTGAATCTTCGCAGTCTTCCCAAATCAGAGTGTGAGAAGTCTTCCCAAATGAACATCCACCAGGTTAAACCCATCACGATTTTGATAGACGCATCCAATGATAAACAATATCTGCTGCAAGAAAAAGCTAAGTGGAAGCTTTAATTTGATTTAATTAAGTTAATTTAAAGATTTTCAATTGATTTAACTGTGTGTGTTAATCTTGAAACTTCAAATACATTTTTCAATGATTATAATTTTGTTAACATTTTTAACAGATCCCAGTGATCTTGATTATTGACAAAAGTTCAATGACTGCATTGAAAATGAGCGAGCAGGGCCTTACTGGGTGTTAATGCTGTTCAGTAACTGCAGCCAATGGCTTGTGCTAAGATGATTCCTGCACTGTACTCCAAACAATGACAACGGAGTAAAGAAAGGAGATAGAGAGCTTAGTAATATGGTGTCAGAACAACAACAGTAGTCTGCAGAAGGGTCTCAACCTGAAACATCACCTATCCATGCTCTCCAGAGATGCTGCCTGATCTTCTAGAAACATAGAAAATAGGTGCAGGAGGAGGCCATTCAGCCCTTCGGCCTTTCGAGCCAGCACCGGCATTCATTGTGATCATGGTTGATCACAATGAATGGCGCCTTCTGAGTTACAACAGCACTTTGTGTCCTTTGGTGTATTAACCAACATCTGCAGTTCCTTGTTTCTACAACCGCTCCCTCAATGTCAGCAAGATAAAGGAGCCAGTTGTTGATTTCAGGAAGCATGGGAGTACATGCCCCAACCAGGATCAATAGTCCCAAAGTGAAAATTGTTGAGAACTTTAAGTTCCTTGGCATTAATATTACCAAAGATCCGTCATGGACCAACCACATTGATGCAACAGCGAAGAATGCACACAAAGAGACTGATGAACTTCAGCATGTCTTCAAAGACGCTGACAAACTTCCACAGGTGCAACATAGCAAGTATACTGTCAGGTTGCCTTACAGCTTGGTTTGGGACCAATTCTGCCCTAGACCACAAGAAATTGCAAAGAGTTGTGGATGTAGCCTAGTCCATCACATGGGCCACACTCCTCACCATCTACACTTCACGCTATCTTGAGAAAGCAATCCGCACAATCATGGACTCTTCCCACCCAAATCATTCCTTCTTCTCCTTGCTCCTATCAGGTGGAAGACACAGAAGCTTGAAAGCCTGCACCACTAGACCCAGGAACAGCTTCTTCCCCTCTGTTATCGGACTTCTTTAGGACATTATGTTAGTTTGGGTTCAGTTCCAATTTCCCAACTTGCCTCACTGTAGACATTGGCCTTTTTTCTTCTAGAACTGTTATGGTATAAAGCTGAGAAGCGATATTCTACACTATGGTATTTTTCTATTTGCTCTACTTTTGTAATTGTGTTTGGCTTGATTGTATTCAGGTGTAGAATTAATTGATTTGATTTTAGTGCATACAAGTAAAAGCTTTTCACTGTACCTTAGTACATGTGACTATAATAATCCTAAACGCAATGACTGCATGCAGGAGTCAGAAGACTATGCTAAGGCTGGGGTAGAACATGTAGTGGAGACCAAAGGCATATGGATGCAACCTTAGATGGATCTACCATAGCTCAGTGTTCAAGAAAGTCTTTTTAAATCTAATTACAGTCCATGTGAAAAAGCACCAACGTTTTAACAACACCTTCTTAATGGGCCTGTCCTACTTAGGCGACCTTTTAGGCGACTGCAGGAGACAATGCAGTCACCAAATGGTCGCCATATGTTCACGGGTGGTTGCCGGGCAGTCGCCTTCATGGTCGCGAGGAGTTCTCGCATTCTGGGAACTAGTCGCGGCCTCATTATGGTCACAGTGAATTTTTCAACATGTTGAAAAATTAGCGGCGACTAGAATGAAGCCGCCATGGAGAGTAGCGAGAATTCTCGAGCCGCGGGTGGGTCGCCAGGAGGTCCAAATCGGTTGCCAGGAGGTCGAAGGTTCTCGGAGGTTCTCATAGGTTGTAGCCGGTGCTGACCAATGAATTTCATCGGCTCCTTGGGGAAAAAAAGGTAAGCAGTAGTTTTCAGAACCAAGGATAACCGACCGGTAATGTTAAATGTCTGCTGAGCTTCACAGCCATGTGCCTCTGGCTTATTAAAAGTTGTCTCCACTCCTTCGCCCCCTTTTCCCCCCCTCTCCCCCCCCTCTTTTAAAGGACTTACCGTACACTGTGCTAGCCGTCTTAATTACAGCGCCAACCTTCCTGTACATCGTGTGTGCCTGTTTCACCTTGGCTTTGCACCATGTGAATTTTTTAGACCCGCTTGCTCTGTCCCCCGCTTGCATAACGGGCTGGTGAAGGAAAGCGATGTGTTTCTTTGTGTGTTCCACTCTGACAGTCGCTTTTCCAGTTGCCGGTTTTTCAGGCGACTGCCGGCAACTTGACAGTCCGCTGAAAAATTGCCTAAGTGGGACAGGCCCATTAGTTGCCGTAATCAGTGAAGGCAGATGTTTTTAAATCAGTGCGTTCTAAATAATAAGTTCCATATATAATTGGGCTTTCAAAATGTAGAAATATTTTTACTGGGCTACCCTAGTCTCACTTGACTGCACTTGGTCCATATCCCTCCAAACCTGTCTAATCCATGTATCTGTCTAACTGTTTTTTAAACAATGGGATAGTCCCAGCCCAGTCCCAGCCTCAACTACCTCCTCTGGCAGCTTGTTTCATACACCCACCACCCTCTGTGTGAAAAAGTTACTCCTCGGATTCCCTATAAAATCTTTTCCCCTTCACCTTGAACCTATGACCTCTTTTCCTCGATTCCCCAACGCTGGGTAAAAGACTGTGCATCTACCCGATCTAGTCCTCTCATGATTTTACATACCTCTATAAGATCTGCCTTCAATCTCCTACGTCCATGAATAGAGACCCAGCCTACGCAACCTCTCCCTATAGCACACACCCTCTAGTCCTGGCAACATCCTCGTAACTCTTTTCTGACCCCTTTCAAGCTTGACAATATATTTCCTATGACATGGTGCCCAGAACTGAACACAATATTCTAAATGCGGTCTCACCAATGTCTTATACAACTGCAACATGACCTCCCAACTATACTCAATACTCTGACTGATGAAGGCCAATGTGCCAAAAGCCTTTTTGACCACCTTATCTACCTGCAACTTGACCTTCAAGGAACCATGCACTTGTACTCCTAGATCCCTCTGCTCTACAACACTCCCCAGAGGCCTATCATTTACTGTGTAGGTCCTGCCCTTGTTCGACATCCCAAAATGCAACATCTCACACTTCTCTGTATTAAATTCCATCAACCATTCCTCCACCCACCTGGCTAATCGATCCAGATCCTGTTGCACTCATTCACAACCTTCTTTACTATCTGTAAAACCACTAACTTTTGTATCATCAGCAAACTTGCTAATGTTGCCCTGTATGTTCTCATCCAAATCATTGATGTAGATGACAAACAGTAATGGGCCCAGCACCGAACCCTGTGGCACACCACTAATCTGATAAGCAACCTTCCACCATCACCCTCTGCTTCCTTCCATGGAGCCAATTTGCTATCCATTCATATTTCTCTCCTTGGATCCTATGAGATCTAACCTTCCAGAGCAGCCTACCAAGCGGCACCTTGTTGAACGAGTGTGCCCTCAAGAGATGCTCGATAGGCATCTGAGGCAAAGCATCAGATTTTACTTCGGAGTCACGTGAGTGACTACGTGAAGAACCCGCTTCCAACACATGCGTGTCATATTGCTACACGCATTGCAACGAGTCACAGCAGGGGGAACGACGTTCCCCTAGTGGAGAATTTGAAAGTCGGGAGCAGCAGGTAAGAGACTCTGCGTTCCTTCCACTTACCTTTTAGGTGGAGACATGGACCGGATCCATGAAGGCTGCGGAAAACTGGCGGGGGAGAACCGCGGAGTGCGGGCAGCCGGCAGCAGCAGCTACGGCACGCGAAACTTCCGGAGAGGAAACAGCTGTGCCAGACTTCGCTCCCGCACCGGCAAAATTCACTTCTCGGCTGGGCGGGAAGCGAAGCAAAAGACGTCCCATATGCCAGTCTCAAGCGAGTCTGGCTTGGAGCAGTCGCTAGCGGCCAGTGCCGAGATTACCGGGGCCGGTTGAAGCAGCTCGAGGACAGGGAACAACCACGAGGGACCAGTGCTGTAAGTACCGGGGTTGGTCCGAGGGGTCCCTACGGCAGCCGGGAGCGGCCAGTGCTGAGGGCATTGGAGCCGGTTTGACCGGCTGCGGAACTACCGCGAGGGACCAGTGCCGTGAGCACCGGGGTCGGTCCCAGCGGTTGGAGCTAACGGGCATTGGAGCAGGTTTGACCGGCTGGAGAACAACCGCAAGCGACCAGTGCCCGTGAGCTTCGGGGTCGGCGGTTGCTCAAGGAGATCCTCCGTGGCAGACTCCGGGAGATGGAGGCTGCCACAGTGGGCAACTAGTAAGCCCCACAGTGGTACCCCTCGGGGGCTGCACAGTGTCTCTTCCTCATCAGAGGAGAACACGGAGGATCAGTTCTGGGCAGACCCTGAACGGGCCGCAGAACTACTCACCTCCAGTGAGTCTGGGGTGAAAGGAAACATGTTGGAACTCCCTGAGGGACGCTCAGGCCAACGGTGTGCGGGCGGCTCAGTGCCCGTGAGCACTGCACCGCGCTAGAATTGCAGTTGCAGCGCCGCAGGGAAGTACTGATGGCACAGGGGCCGTGAACACTGCACCGCGTTGGCACTGCAGGACCTACACCTGGGAGAACATACCTCGTTGGAGGGATGCAGGTCCAAGAAGAAAGCCTCTAGTGGGTAAGTCCCGTGGCAGCACCTTTTTACAGGGCTGTAGCTCACTTCTATTACTACAGGGAAGTGCTTGAGGGAATGACAGATCCAGGAGATGAAAGCAGCACCTTCTATAGGGCTATATCATGCTTTCTCCCTCCCCAGCAGACTCTTCTATCAGAAGAATGCTGGGGTCAAGTCCTGGACAGGTAATAGATATATTGCTGTAACTATGAGGTGATGCCATTCTTAGTCACCAAGTCATAGAGTGCATTATCGGTCATTTCCTGATAGAAATACAGGAATTATATGTTGAGATGAAGGATTTAGCAGGCCAAAATTGATGGCATATTCCATCCTCATCTGGCAGTCACAAGGGAGTGTCTGATTTATGTTTCAGGGGAAATCAACAGGGATAAGTTAAAGCTAACTGGGGAAGATCTATTAACCAGATTAGAAGCTAGCATAGACCACGTGGCTTGCTATCAACTGGTGGGGCTAACATTAGCCATAGCTGTCGCTGGCCACCGAGGATTGTAAATCCATGAATGTGCTAACCATTTATTTATGCTCCTGGAACATCCAACCGGGATTGACGCGGGCCTGCGTTAACCCCAAACCTCCAAGCAAAACCCTTTATTTGGAGGTGACCCAGCTAGAAGGTCAAGGAGTTGGACGATGAAGCCAATCTGGAGCTCACCTAGACGTCCAAACATCGTCCTCAAAGGTATCGCCTTATGCTGGAAGATGTATACACCCACAACACACGGCCTCGGGGATCCAGAAGGAAACAGAAACCCACTGGTAACTAAGGAAGTCTGGTTCTTACTAAATTAAGGCAGGAAGAAGGTTGGTTCACATGGCAGTGACTTTGCCGTAAGGAAGGGTACAGCCTTAAGGGATGCTTGCAGGGAACTAAACCATCCACCAGACTGGGAGTAGAATATTGGCATTAGGGGCTGTGTGTGCCAGCCACATGATATCGTGACCTTTACATAATCAAATTACTGAGCGCTAACACGCGTCACTCAATAATTTATGGATCATTCTGACAGACCAATGAAGCAACCAACAGAGGCCACCATGGTACTAAAAGGTGGAACATACATTCACCATTAACACGGTCAATATGTTAGTAACTTTACCAAGAGATAAAGCCGCAGCCCTACAGGAGGACTGCAGCAAGCTTCTTAACACCAACAGACCCTCCATTAGACGGGTAGCCCGGATAAATGGGGAAGATTGTGGCTACATTCCTGGCCACACAATTTGGGCCATTACATTATCAAAATTTGCAAAGAGCAATAATTAGAGCACTCAAATTTAACAAGGGTCATTTTGATAGGCCTATGGAGCTACCTACAGAAGCTATAATTGAACTACAGTGGTGGGAACATAACATTAGGTATTGCTCCAAACCCAATCATCATTGACAACCCGTCTATGGTGTTACAAACAGATGCCAGCGCCATTGGTTGGGGAGCCACTAATTCTGTTTCTAGTTGTGGAGGGAGGTGGAAGACAGTGGAGGTGGCATATATATTAATTATATGGGTGGAAATATATCGACATCTTGTGATCAATTGGCAAAATTAATTTGGCAATGGTGTATCCAAAGAAACATTTGGATATCGGTAACATACCTACCAGGGAAGCTAAATTCAGTGGCAGACACCAGGTCATGCAAATTTAACGAAAACACGGAATGGATGTTAAATAAAAAAGTATTTGCTGAAATTACAGCAAAATATGGTACGCCAGATATTGATTTTTTTGCATCCAGGTTGAATCACCAACTACCAAGGTATGTGTCCTGGGAACCAGACCCTGGGGCAGAAGCTACAGATGCTTTCTCACTGCATTGGGGGTAAATGGTGTTTTTATGCATTTCCTCCGTTCTGCCTCATCAATCGGATACTAAGGAATTCAACAAGATTCGGCATCTGGGATTCTCATAGTACCCGATTGGCCTACTCAACCGTGGTTTCGGTTATACAGGGGATGGTGTTACAACCATGTTCCCTTACTGGACATAGCCAAAATTTACTAATTCATCCAGTGACTGAGGGTAGTCACCCATGCCATAAGAATATTGATTTGTTGATTTGTAGAGTCTGAAAGACCCACTACACGGCATGGGGCTGTCAGACAGGACTATGAATCCCATCACATCAGCACAAAGACTGTCAACACAAAAGCAGTACCTCGGACATATCAAGAAATGGGGCAAATACTGCTTTGACAACAACCTAGACCAAAGAGCCAAGAACATTCCGGCCGTATTGGAATTTCTAACAAGCCTCCATTGTGATAAACGATTGGGCTACAGTGCCATTAAAAGTGCCAGAAGTGCACTCTCCAATTACCTATCGCAAGGAACGGAGCGGCACACGGTGGGAACGCACCCCCTGGTAACAAAACGTATGAGGGGCATATTTAATGCAAAACCCCCAAAAACCAGGTACTGCAGAATCTGGGATGTGGGTGTCGTTTTGACCATGCTGAGAAGTTGGTCGCCCATAACATCAATATCACTTCGGAAACTGACCATGAAGATGGTTATGTTCATGGCGTTAGTTACCGCACAACGAGTCCAGTCATTAAACAAACTGAGGCTGGACTGCTTGATGATCTCACCCGAGAAACTGGTATTTGTCATACATGATTTAATAAAACAAAACAGACCAGGTTCATCGGGGCAAGTGATCGAATTTATGACATATCCAAATGACGAAAGCCTGTGTATAGCCAAACATATCCTATTATACATGGAAAATACCAAGATCATTCGAGGTCAGGAAATGGCTCTGTTAATTTCTTACAAGAAACCGCACAAAAGGGTCACGACCCAAACTATCTCAAGGTAGCTGAAATATGTCCTAAAGATTGCAGGAATAGACGCTAATGTTTTAAATCTCATTCCACCAGGGCTGCGGCGACGTCCGCAGCAAAAATTCTGGAGGTGCCCACAGACCAAATCCTCAGAATGGCAGGATGGTCATCAGGAAAGACTTTCCAAAGGTTTTATAACAAACCAGTTTTGGATCCATCATCAATTTCTGAAAGCATGTTACGTTCAATAATATAATTTGCCCGAAAGGTTACAGGGCTATGATTTCAACAATCAATTTATTTTTCGTAATATCACACAGGTTTTTGTATGGGTGTGTTCAAAAATTGCTAACGATACCTTTCTCCCAATACTCAAGGCAGTTGTGAAGCATGGACTCGTTCCATGGCATGAGGTCATAGAGCTTTGAAATCTTCAAGTAGTCACTCACGTGACTCCGAAGTAAAATAGTAAGATTAAACGAGAACTTACCAGTTTGAAGTTTGATCTGTATTTTATGAGGAGGAACGTTGAGGGAATACGTGCCCTCCGCTCCCACCCTCCTATGATCATATCAAAAACTGGTATCTCTTTGATAATCTTACTATGTTAGGTCATTATAGTTTCTGTGACCTCACACCGCTGCTTTGAAGAATGACACGCATGCGTTGGAAGCGGGTTCTTCACGTATTCCCTCAACACCACTATCATTTTTTTTTGTGAAACTGCTGATTTTACACAGGTCTGATAGGTCGTTTTCTTCATCTTCCCTGTAAACCATGAAGGATATTTTCATAAGATGGTAAAGTATTGGGTCTTTATGATAGTAAACCTTTGGCTAGTAGCTTTGTGCATTGGGGATATTGAGGCAGGCTCTCACTGTTTTAAGATATTTTTGAAAGTGAATTTGTGCATGATGGAATTCTCAATTGCTACACCTGATGATTTCAGAATAAGGCCACAAGATCTGCAGCTTAGTAGAAGGAATTGTTACATTGAAGGCAACAAAGAGTTTGGTGAAGGAATTTTACAAACATTTGCAATCAAATATATAAATGATTTCATAGATGATTGCTTTCACTGCTCCTGAAGAGCCAAACAGTGAATTAGCCTGTTTCTCCATTGCCAATCCTACTAAAATAAAATGTATATGGATTAGCTTACTTCCACCAAAATTGTCAATGGTGGATATCACATGCTGGATATTAAAATGTAAAATAGCATTAAGGTAAACTTTCATGAGGATTTTGTCCAAGTCCAACATCACACTCCCGCGCAATACATTATCGATATTTTCAAACGTGAGATGTCACAAAGCAATATTTTGAAAATAACTTAAAATGCCCCAAAGCCAACATAATTTGAACTCATTGTTTAGTAAGATCTGATGGAACCCATAAGTGATAATAAATAAAGTTACATTTAAAAATATTGATGTTCAATCAAGATTTTCAATTGCACTTAAGCATGCAGGAATGAGCCAATCTGGTACCTAATTTCCATTTAACACTAAAGAAAATATTATGCTTTCACCAAAGACATGGAATAACATATATTAAATTTACATGCAAGAGATTATAACTAAGAACGAATTGCACTCATTTGTGAATGCAGTAGATGTGTTGCTATCACTTCCATCTTCAGACCTACTCCATTACATATATTTCTGATTAGGAATTGGTTTATGTACTGGAAGCAGTTACTCCGATATCAAAACAAGAAAGATATGCTCAACTATGGCTGATGACTTACTGCATTTTGCGCCCTAAACATTTCCGATATGTTAAATTAACTTGATGGATTAATATTTGTGCCTTGGTTTCAGCTGGAACAGTACACAATATTAATTACTTTGGCATGGCAGATTCTGGTAATTGAAATAGATGGGAAACATTATTTCCCATTGTTCTCACTTAATACATGACAGGTTGATGGGGTAAGATTCAGTATTCATGTACTGTTTTCCTCAGTCGCGGGTTTGAGCTGCTTTAAGAATGACTTGCCCGCCGTTGCTTAAAGCTTGCAAGGCCCAAAAAGATAACGTATTTGGCTAGATAAAACTATTTCCACTAATGTTTTGTTTATTCTGTACACCTTCTGCCGTCTATCCTGGATGTCAGGAGCAGAGATTTTGCGAGTTCTATTCCTGTGAATGAAAGAGTATGCTAAACATCATAGCATGATGTCATTATCATTATGGGTGACATTATCATTGGAAAAAAATCAAAACAAGCACATTTTTGCCCTCAAATTGGTGTATATTATTGGAGTATTAAATAAAACTGCAATATAATTCCTCTCATTCCTATACCTTGAAATTCAACATGTTTCCAAAAGAGCAGGAGTGGACTATCTGTCGTACCACCTGCCCCACCATTCAATACAATCATGGCTTATGTGGCCCAGGCGTCATCTCCATTTATCCAAAGCCCTTTATTCACAGATCTTTCAAACAATGATCTGCCTGCTCTTGAAATCCCTGCAATGATATGGCCTCCAGAACCCAACGAAGAAGAGAATTTTACAGATACACCACCCTCTGAGAGAAAAAAAATGCACCTCCGTTTTAAATGACTGTTCCATAATCTTGTAACTATTTCCCCTTGATTGAGACTCTCCTGTTGGTGGAACCATCTCAACGTTGATTGCATCATACCTTCTTGAAATGTTATTTGATTCAGTAAGATTACCCTCATTCTTCCAAATTATTGAATGCATAGAAACATAGAAACTAGGTGCAGGAGGAGGCCATTCGGCCCTTCGAGCCAGCACCGCCATTCATTGTGATCATGGCTGATCGTCACCTATCAATAACCCGTGCCTGCCTTCGCCCCATATCCCTTGACTCCACTAGCCCCTAGAGCTCTATCTAACTCTCTCTTAAATCCATCCAGTGACGGCCTCCACTGCCCTCTGTGGCAGGGAATTCCATAAATTCACAACTCACTGGGTGAAAACGTTTTTTCTCACCTCAGTCTTAAATGACCTCCCCTTTATTCTAAGACTGTGGCCCCTGGTTCTGGACTCGCCCAACATTGGGAACATTTTTTCTGCATCTAGCTTGTCCAGTCCTTTATTATTTTATATGTTTCTATAAGATCCCCGCTCATCCTTCTAAACTCCAGTGAATACAAGCCTAGTCTTTTCAATCTTTCCTCATATGAGGGATCAATCTCGTGAACCTGCGCTTCACTGCTTCAATCACAAGAATGTCCTTCCTCATATTAGGAGACCAAAACTGTACACAATACTCCAGATGTGGTCTCACCAGAGCCCTTTACAACTGCAGAAGAACCTCTTTACTCCTATACTGAAATCCTCTTGTTATGAAGGCCAACATTCCATTAGCTTTCTTCACTGCCTGCTGTACCTGTAAGCCAACTTTCAGTGACCGTTGTACAGATCCAATACAGATCCAATTTCTTCATCCATTCAGGAATTAGTCATGAAAATCTCTTTCAGACTTCCTCCAGTGTTAATAATAGATTTGTTCTTAAATAAGAGAACCAAAACTGTGCTCAGCTGGAGCAGCAGTAGAGTTGCTGCCTAATGCCCCTGTCCCACTTAGGAAACCTGAACGGAAACCTCTGGAGACTTTGCGCCCCACCCAAGGTTTCCGTGCGGTTCCCGGAGGTTGTAGGTGGTTGCCGGAGGTTGCAGGTAGTGGAAGCAGGTAGGGAGACTAACAAAAACCTCCGGGAACCGCACGTAACCCTTGGGTGGGGCACAAAGTCTCCAGAGGTTACCGATCAGGTTTCCAAAGTGGGACAGGGGGCATTACAGACCCGGTTCGATCCTGGCAATGGGTGTTGTCTGTACGGAGTTTGTATGTTCTCCCTGTGACTGTGGGTTTTCTCCAGGTGCTCTGGTTCCCTCTCACATTCCAAAGATGTGGTTTGTAGGTTAATTGGCTTCTGTAAATTGTCCTGAGTGTATAGCATAGAACTAGTACATGGGTAATAGCTGGTGGGCATTGACTCGGTAGGGCTGAAGGGCCTGTTTCTACGCTGTATCTCTAAACTAAATTAAACTGAACACTAGCTGTGGTCTCAGCAACACTGAACGATGGTAACAATATCTCTGCCTCTAATTGAGTGCCAAGTGCTGATCCTTGGAGCATTCCTCTGGTTGCATCGACCCAGATTGAAAACAACCCATTTATTTCAACTTTCTGCCTTCTAATGTGACAATCAGTCTTCAATCCATGCCATCGCACTTCCCTGAGCATGGTAAGCTCTTTACTTGTGCATTTTTTCCCAACCATCTCCACAATTCCAGGAATTCTCCATCTAACTCTGTGTGGGACCACCATCAATACAAAATTACAATGAAGAGTGGGAGGAAAGTAAATTTGAAACATAATGCAAGCCAGAGGAACCAAATGATGTTTTAATTGCTGCAAGTTCAGTGCAAATTCACATTAAGGACTACCATGATTCAAGGAGACCTTCAATACCTTCTCAAGCCAAAATCCCCTTGACAATATGCACAAAGTTTAAGCAAAAAGGTATATTGACCACCATATCAAGGTATATCCAGTCTCATAGTCTCACAGCCAAAATAAAAATTCAATTTAATTAAGTAATTTTCATTGGAGCAAGATTTTACTGATATTGCTTAAATTAGTCAAATTGTCAATGGTGTTAAGTTGCATAATCTACATCATCTGTCACTGTCCTATCAATTTCATCATTTGCTGACTGTAATATTGTTTATCCAACCCTGGACAAAATATAATTAACTTGCAGAAGAGTGTTTTAACAACAAAAAAAACAACTCTTCAAAATCTAATATAAAATATAGTAAAATCATTAGAGTTTTGGAAAGCATTACATTTTATTGTGAACAAAGATAGCAACCCCTTCTCCCATGCATTCTAACAAATCAATCTTCACATTCAGTAGATCATCCATCATAGTTTATCATTGTCAATGAGAACCCACTACCAGCAGTCACAAGCTCCCGCCTCCTTTCACTACTCCAAAACTCCATTCGCTCCATGAACCCTTCATTCACTCTTCCAAATCCACCAACATCCATTGGAAGGAACTGCAGATGCTGGTTTATACCGAAGATAGACACAAAATGCTGGAGTAACTCAGCAGGTCAGACAACATCTCTGGAGAAAAGGAATGGATGGTGTTCAGAGTCTGAAGAAGGGCCTCGAGGCAAAACGTCACCCATTCCTTTACTCCAGAGATGCTGCCTGAACCACTGAGTTACTCCAGTATTTTGTGCCTATGTTCATCAACATCTATTCCTCCTCCCAAGACATCCATCTATGCAACGGCAATGCCTGACCTCTTACTTGTTCCCTTCAAACCAATGATGAACCCAGATGCTCCCTTTCAGTGAAACAGTAATTCACTCGCACTTTTTCCACTCAACTGCATCGAATCCAATGTTCACAGCCTCATGAAATATACAGTTAAGCTAGGCAGGTTTCTTTGGAGCAGGATTTTACTGATGTTGCAAACATTAGTCAACGAAATTGGTCAACGAAAAAAAACTGAAATGCAGATTAGGTTTACAGTACGCCTGCTTTCAGTCCACAAGAGCAACCCTGAGCTTCAGATTATTATTGTGCTTAGAATGTCTCATTACATGATTTTAATTCAAATATTTTTGACTTGATGCATCCTTCTTCAATATTTTTAAATAATTTTAGTGGGCTGTATATGTTGCTGGTGAGGCCAGCATTTATAGTTCTGCATCTGTATTTCAGTAATTTCTGCATTTCGGGTTCAATGGTAAATTCTCTTGAGAAGGCTCGCCACTTTCTGGAACTGTTGCAGTCCTTCTGGTGAAGATGCACTTGCACTCCTTGTTGGGGAAACAGCTCCAGCATTTCAGTCCCTGGGGAGATGAAGGACAATGAAGATGTCTCTTCCTTCGGGGGAATGCGACTCTTTCTGTCGTATCCCCCCTTCTCTGCCTCCGTCTGCGCTGAGACCTAATGGCGGAGCTGGCGGCCTCCAACTGCGACCGACCTCGAGGCTCCGGAAGCAGAGCCAGCCAGGACTTACCAACTGGCCGAATTTGGAGATGTGGCGCTGTTCCGGCGTTCCGGTGGCAGCGGCACGACTCGGGGCTGAGACGGTGCTCCGGTGGCGGCGGCACGACTCGGGGCTGAGACGGTTCTTCGGTGGCGGCGGCACGACTCACGGCTGAGGCGGTGCTCCGGTGGATGAGGCGGCGTTCCGGCGGCGGCGACCTGAATCCGGGGCTCGGCCGCGGGCCAGTGGACGACATCGTCGGGAGCTCACAGGTCACAGGTTGGTGACCTGTTTTTACGGAGCTCCCGCGGCAACAGCTGCGTCCGCTGGTCTGGAGGGCGGCACCTTCGGCAGCTTCGACCACCCCGGGCCGTGGAGCTTGAACCGGCCCGTTCGCGGAGCTCGGTTGAGCCGCGGGACTGACTTACCATCGCCCGGTGGGGTAACAACATCGGAGGCCTGGATCGCCTCAGCGCAGAGGGAGAATAAGGAGGGAAGAGACCGTGACTTTAAGACTTTTGCCTCCATCACAGTGAGGAGGTGCCTGGTGAACTCACTGTGGTGGATGTTAATTTGTGTTTATTGTGTGTTTTGTTGTTTATTATTATATGTATGACTGCAGGCAATGAAATCTCGTTCAGACCGAAAGGTCTGAATGACAAATAAAGGAATCTAATCTAAGTGATAAATTTCCAAATCACAATGGTGTGTGCCCTGGGGGACAACCTACAGGCAGTGATGGTCCCATGCACCTACTGCCCTTGTAGTTGGGAGAAGCTGCAGATTTGGGAGAGGTATCAAACATGTCTGGCCAAGCAACCTCATGCCGTGGTGTTATAATGGTGGATGAAATTAATGTTTATTGTGCTGGATGGGTATCCATTATGTGGGTTATTTTGTCCTGGATGGTGCTGAGCTTAGAACATCAAACAGTACAGCACAAGATGAGGCCCTCCAGCCCACAATGTCTATGTAGAACATGATGCCAAGACCATCACTTATATACCTGCACATGACCCACATCCCTCCATACCCTGCATCTCCATATACCTATCCAAAAGTCTTTTAGATGCCACTAATGTATCTGCTCCAACCATTAACCCCAGAAGCATGTTCCAGCCACACACCCCCCTCTGTGTTAAAAACTTGTCCCACCCATCTCTTTTAAGCATTGCTTCTCTCACCTTAAATCTATGCTGTTGAGTATTTAATTTTTCCATCGTGAGAAAAAGATTCTGCTTCTCTACCCTTTTCCTCTCATAATTTTATATGCTTCTATCCGCAACCTCCAGCATTCCAGAAATAAAACAATCCAAGTCTGTCCAACCTTTCTCTGTAGCTGAAATCCTCTAATCCAGGCACATTCTGGTAAACCTCCTGTGCACCCTTTCCAAAGCCTCCACACCCTTCCTGTAATGATGCAACCAGAACTGCACACAATACTCCAAATGCAGTCAAACCAAAGTCCTATAAAGCTGCATCATGACTTCAGATACAAAACCACAAGTATCAGATGTGTTGGAGTTGCCCTTGTCCAGGTGAGAGGAGACTATTCATCATGTTGCTGACTTGCATCTTATAAATGGTGAATGCCCTCCCATTCCCAATCCGACCTCTCTGTCCTGGGTCTCCTCCATTGCCAGAGTGAGCAACAGCGGAAATTGGAGGAACAGCACCTCATATTCCGTCTGGGGTCCTTGCGTCCTTATGGCATTAACATTGAATTCTCCCAATTTGGCTAGCCCGTGCTGTCTCCTCCCCTTCCTTAACCCTCTAGCTGTCTCCTCCCACCCTCCCATCCGCCCGCCCTCGGGCTCCTCCTCCTCCTCCCCTTTTCCTTCTTTCTTTCCCCACCCCCCATCAGTCTGAAGAAGGGTTTCGGCCCGAAACGTCGCCTATTTCCTTCGCTTTGGTGCCTTTGGTGTGTTTGGAGGTGAGTCTCGCACTACACGTTTACTAGCCTCTAAACTATTGTTGTTGCCTTGCTATTAATGTGACAGATCCTTCACATTATCTGTCAATGGTGGCTCTCAGGATATTGATGATGTAAAATCTAGTGATGGTAATGCTGCTGAATATTGAGATTCTTGTTAGAGATCATCATTGTCTAGCACTTTGGTGGTATGAATTTACTGATCAGCCTGTGCCTGAATGTTGTCTCTGTTTTGCAGCATGAATGCATGGGCTGCTTCCATTTTAGAGGAGTTGCAAATGCAAATGAATGTTATACAATCATCAGCAACAATCCCCTCTTCTCACCTGATGATGGAAGGAAGGTCATTGATGAAATAACCAAGGATGGTTGCACCCAGAACAATGCCCTGAGGAACTCCTGCAATGATGTTCTGGGCTGGGTTCATTGGCCCCTTCCAAGCACAACCATGGACCTTTGTGAGATACAACTCCAACCATTTGAGTGTTTTGTTTTTGATGTCCATTGACTTTGGTTTCACCAGAACCTCTTTACACCATCATTTGTCAAATGATACTTTAAAATTAAGGTCATCAATTATGAACAGCATGAAATACAGGGTAGGATACAAACTGTTCTTTTACCCTTATAGAGCTTTTTTTTAAACTTTATTTTAACAATAATCATTTTCAACCCAGCCACCTGGTGCCAAATAATTCCATTAAACTTAATCACATTTATAAGCTCAATATGTGATAATCAGGGTTTGCAAAAGTATACTGCATAATGCAGCCAAACAAATCAATGTGTTTTCATTCTCTGCTTCCAGCTTAGATGGAAACAGATGTCAATCTATGTTTTTAACCAAAAGCTACATATGTTCCCTTTGCAGATAAAACTGTCTTCATCGATGATCCCATTGAAATCATCAATGCAAATGTGAAATGGATGTTACAGCCAATTTCAGAGCAGTAAATAATGTAAATGGTTGACACTGGTTCCAATGGGTTTTGCATTTCTGCTATATCTCGATGTTTAGTTTAGTTTATTGTCATGTGGACAGAGGTACACTGAAAAGTTGTTTTGTTGCATGCTATCAGTCAGCGGAAAGACTATACATGATTACAATCAAGCTGCCCACAGTGTACAGATACAGGATAAAAGGGAATAACGTTTAGTGCAAAATAATGTCCAGTAAAATTCAATTAAAGATAGTCCAAGGGTATCCAATGAGGTAGATGGTAGGTCAGGACTGCTCCCAAGTTGGTGATACGATGATTCATTTGCAGGATAACAGCTGGGAAGAAACTATCCCTGAATCCAGAGAAGTGCATTTTTACACTTCTGAACCTATTTGGAGAGTGGAGAAGAGGGTGAGACTCATCCTTGAATTGAATTGAATTGAATACTTTATTATTACATGTAACAAGTCACAGTGAAATTCTTTGCTTGCATGCCCAAGGTATGCAAATAGTCGCTCATAAAGGGTGCTTTCAAAGTCACAATTTCCCCCCCATCTTCTCGTTGGTACCCCTTTTGTTCTCCCCCCTCCCTCATGGAATTTCCACCTCCTCTGTTCCTTTCCTCAGCAGCAGTATCCACACTTCCACACGACCGTCCTCGTTCATCGGTCGGCATCGCCATTGACCGCCACACTGACCTCTCCACTAACGCTGCTGGGACCTTTCTGGATGCCTCCGTGACACCGACCCAGGCCCCAGCTGCGGGCTCTGTCAACCCGCGAGGTTCCACCTCTGACTTGCGAGGTTTAGGCCTCTGGCCCGGGAGGTCTGGGCTCCAACCTGCTGGGGTGGAGTGGCCGCGAGGCTCCACCTCCGGCCCGCTTCTCACGGCATCTCCGGAGGCGTCTGTCACTGCGGCACAACTGGAAGGCATCAATTCAATTCAATTCTCTTCTTCGAGCTTAGATGGAAGCAGATGTCAATCTGTGCCATTTACCAATGTAGCTACAACAACCACATATGCTCTCTTTGCAAATAGTACTCTTCATCAATGATCCCATTACACTGGTGGCCTGGTCAAGGCAGCGTGAAGTATAGATGGAGTCAGTGGAACGGAGGTTGATTTACGTGGTGGGGGTGATGGGAAGGGCGGGTGTGAGGGAGGGGGGTGTGGGGGAGCGGGAGTGTGGGGGAGGGGGGTAGGAGGGGGGTAGGAGGGGGGGGGGGGGGGGGAGGGGGTCCAATCCAATCCAACTTTATTTGTTAAGCACTTTAAAACAACCAATGTTGACCAAAGTGCTGTACAGAAGAATAGACAAGACATCATAAACAGACAACATAACAGAACATAACATAACAGCTCACATAAGGCGCAAAAAATTACATATTAAATACAACAATAAATTAAAAGACATAAAACATGAGTAAAAATAATAGCCACGCAATAAAAGCAATCAAAATAAGAAATTAAATCAAGTAAATAAAGTCGACATCTTACTGGGTATCAAAGGCCACGGAGAAGAGATGGGTTTTAAGAAGTGATTTTAAGAAGGGGTGTGTGGGGGAGGGGGATTGTGGGGGGAGGAGGGGTGTGGGAAGGGAGGGGTGTTTGCAGAAGACGCAGCTCGCACTCTGCTCACCCCGCACTTTTAACTTTCGGCCTCATGCATAGCTCCCGATCCCACTCCGACTTCACTCAGAGGCTTCCTGTTCAACTTAACAGCTCCCGGCTCGTCGTGCTGGTCTCTGCCCGCACGCTGCTTACAGACTTACAGTCCCGCCTCCGGGATTTTATTCTCTGTGGGTGCCGGGACAAGACCAATCTGCTGATCTCACGATTATTTAAACCTTCATAACTTTTGTAATATTCCACCGATCCGAACAAAACTTTTTCCGCTTGGAGCAGAGGAGAATGGTGATTAAGGTGGCGAAAAAATCCTAAATTCAATAAATAACAAATATAGTACAAATAACAAATACTAATATAGTATTTTGCAGTTCAGAGCTCAGAGCTTATTCAATGTTGTGTTTAATAGCCTGAAAGCTGTGGGGAAGCAGCTGTTCCTGAACCTGGACGTTACAGTTTTCAGGCTCCTGTACCTTCCTCCCAATGGCAATGGTGAGATGAATGTGTGGCCAGGATGGTGTGGGTCCTTGATGAATGTTGCTGCCTTTTTGAGGCAGCAACCACGATAGATTCCTTTGACGGTGGGGAGGTCAAAGCCGGTGATGGGCTGGGCAGTGGTCACAACTTTTTGTAGTCTTTCTCGCTCCTGGATGTTCAAGTTGCCGAACCAGGCCACGATACAACCAGTCAGAATGCTCTCTACCATGCACCTGTAGAAGTTTAGGAGAATCATCTTCGACATGCCGAATCTCCGTAAACTTCTCAGGAAGTAGAGTCGCTGATGTGCTTTCTTTACAATTGCATCGGTGTGCTGGGTCCAGGAAAGATCTTCTGATATATGCATGCCCAGGAATTTGAAGTTATTGACCCTCCCCACCATCGTCCCGTTGATATAAACAGGAATGTGGGTCCTCATCCTTCCCCTACTAAAGTCCACCATCAGTTCCTTGGTCTAACTGATGTTGAGGGCCAGGTTGTTGTGCTGGCACCATTTGGTCAGTCGGTCGATCTCACTTCTATACTCTGACTCGTCCCCATCTGTGATTCGTCCAACCACAGTGGTGTCGTCGGCAAACTTGATGATGGAGTTTGCATTATGTCCGGCTACGCAGTCATGGGTATAGAGTGAGTAATGCAGGGGGCTGAGCACACAGCCTTGAGGTGCTCCCGTACTGATTGTTTCTGAGGATGAAGTGGTTCCTCCAATTCGAACAGACTGTGGTTTGTGGATGAGGAAGTTGAGGATCCAATTGCAGAGGAATAATAGAACAAGACCTGCACCCTATTTTGTGGGAATATAGTGTGACGATCAGACCATTAAATGCTGCTCTAAATTGTAATAGGCTATTGGATTGGCACTTTTGTTAGAGAAAAAAATATCAATAGTGGCATATAAACCGGGTTTTCTTTTCTGCTCTATTGCATTGAAATTTAAAAATGCTATGCAGAGAAGGTCAATAACTGCAGTAATAAGGGAGTTCAAGTTATTATTTAATTCACTATTCATGAAATGGAGAGACTGTGCTTTAACAAGAATCCTTTCCTGCTGTACATGCTGATAGAAGGATTACAAACTAATGCCATTTTAATAAGAACCATGGCATGATACATATGGAAGTAAGGACATACTTCAATCAAAAATTACAACTTTCCTTCTAGATTAAACTTCTTGGATCTTCGAAATAATGGCTTATGTGTGACTAACTGCAAGGTCATGCTTTGTTCCACACTGGTCGTGATCACTACATTCAAATAATTGGTTTAGTTCTGGTTTAAAATAAATTTCTATAAAACATCAGTAATAGAAAATTATTACTACAGGGTGACAGGAGAGAGGCACAAATTCAGTCTTCGCTTCATGTTGGACCTTGCTCAGGAACAGATTCTGAATAATTTCATAATGGCATTGTTAAATATAGATTGAATGTCTCGAATGTTCAATTTGAAGTGCAGTGAAGGATAGCAGTAATTCTCATTGATAAGACTTTAATTTCATAGAAAAATATTTAAATATTACAGCTTGGGCTTGCTGACAGTTGAATTTTTAATAACTTTATTGATCAAGGACCTAATTCAGTCTGTTTTGGACAGGCAGTGTGATCAATAGAACAAAACTATTAGCTTTGTGTATTGGAATGGAACAGATTTTGCTTCAGCTATTAACCACTGAATTATAGAGTAATTATCAGCCTTGATACGGAGTTCGCACAATTACCTGGCACTGCAACTTCCAAACAAGAACGCGGTAAAGTACTGTTAATTAAAAAAGTGAAGTGTAGGGGGTATGTTAGCCTCAGTTCACAACCCTGATTGGACTGATCCAGGATGGGGAGGAATCTGCATACAGACAGGAAGTGATACAGCTGGCGTCCTGGTGCCCTCGCAACAACCTGGAGATCAATGCTCTTAAGACAGTGGAATTGATAGTAGACTTTAGGAGAGCTCCTCCTCCCCTCACACCGCTCACCATCGACAACACCACAGTCACATCTGAGGAGTCTTTTAAGTTCCTGGGAACCATCATCTCCAAAGACCTTAAATGGGGGTCCACCATCGACTCCACAGTCAAAAAGGCACAACAGAGGATGTACTTTCTGCGGCAGCTGAGGAAGCACAATCTGCCATAGGCAATGATGGTCCAATTCTATACGGAGGCTGCATAGAATCGTCAGATCAGCTGAGAAGGCTGCAACCTTCCCTCCATTGACGAACTGTACACTGCAAGGGTCAGGAAGTGAGCGGGTAAGATCATCTCTAACCCCTCTCACCCTGGCCACAAACTCTTTGAATCACTTCCCTCTGGAAGGCAACTCCGGACTGTCAAAGCTGTCACAGCCAGACAAAAAAACAGCTTTTTTTCCACGAGTAGTAGCTCTACTCAATAATCAAAAATCTGTAGCCTCCTTTTGCTCTGGTATTTTATTTAATTCACATGTTTAATCAATAATGTTTTATTGTTAATGTTTAATGTTTTATGTGTCATTCCTAACTGTCACTGTATGTCATGTTGTCATTTGCGGGCAGAGCACCAAGGCAAATCCCTTGTATGTGAATACTTGGTCAATAAACCTATTCATTCAGAATGAAATAATCCCTACATAGCAAAAAATGCCAGGAAAAAAAATTGTACTTTGAAAAGTACATCTTGTAAATACGCTCTTCTAAAGCTTACCCCCCTAGTCTAGTTCAGTAAAAAACACTGACTCAAGCACTGGAAATAAACTTTATTTTAAGATTGAACAGCAAATTCCCCTGTACGATACCTAAACCACCGCGGGTTCGATCCCTGTCTCAGCCTGGCCACGCCCTTCAGCCTTGTGCAAGCAGACAGTCCAAAATGTCACGCAGTCCCAAGCGTTCCTCCAGAAGAGCGACATTGATCTGAAATGGGGGCTACCTATTATAGGTCCATGAACCTTGAGGGGCCGAACTACATAGGGATGGTCTCTTTACAGACCAATCAAACATATGCAAACAAAGTGCACTTTCGAGTTCATTTCAAAATTATTTTATTTGTTTTGAAATCGTTGAATGGGCTTGCCCCGCCTTACCTCTCTGAGCTGCTCCACCTATATGCTCCTGCCCGGTGCCTCAGGTCAGCTGATCAGCTTCTCCTTGAGGTACCAAGGTCTAAGCGGAAGCTCAGAGGGGATAGAGCCTTTTCTGTTGCTGCTCCGGCACTCTGGAACACCTTGCCGCTGCACATCAGACAGGCCCCCTCACTGTCCATCTTCAAATCCTCCCTAAAAACACATTTTTATTCTTTGGCTTTCGACACTGGCTGAGGCATTGCTCCTGTTTTTAGTGCTTTTAATGTCTTTTAATTTTTAGTGTGTTTTTTATAGTCCTTCGTTTTACGGTTTTTAATGGTTTTTAATTGTTTGTAATAGCTTTTTGTTCATGAGTTCTCATGTACAGCACTTTGTGGCAACTGCAGTTGTTTAAAGTGCTTTATAAATAAAGTTATTATTATTATTATTATTATTATTAATTACATCAATACATTATTGACAGCTCCCCAAACCAATTAGAGAGTCACCCATACATTGTTTTTTGGAGAAGCTGCTGGAAGGAAGCTAACTAACTGAATAATGCAACATTTACCCTGGAACTCAAAACAACCCTGCCAAGGCTTAACACATTGGCCAATCAACAAATACCAGGGTAACTGTCTTGCAACGTTATTTACAATTCTTTTGCAGAAATGCAATCATATCAAAGCATTTAAGTTTGTTTGCATAGTTTTTATACATTTTATCAAATAAGGAGAAATAAGGAGAACACCTGGATCTTTCACCATCCTGCATATCAATCTGAAGCTCAGACTAATCGGCGCCAACCACAGCCTGTAATTTTCACTGACAAACGGCAAGCAATTTTGGCAAACGCAGGGATTCTCCATTTTATAGTGTCTTTAATTTGGTCAATATTAACATTCCCCCGTTTTATCAATTATGATAACCCTCATCATTAATGATAAGGCAAAATACAATAACGACTGCTTAACTCTAACAGATGTCCTAACAAAAAGATGCTGATGTATTTTCCCAAAACTCCATCAAGCTTCCCGAGTTTTCGTGGGCGTAGCTTCATAATTCCCGTCCGATGAGCCTTCACCTCCCGAGTTTTCGTGGGTGCGAATCCCATCCATCAATCTTGATAGTTCATCTGTGCTTGATCCATAATAGTGTATAGAGTTCTTAAGAGAACGTGGGATGAAGTAAGTTAGCAATCCATACTTTCATTGATACTTTTACAGTGATGGAGATGTACCCATGCGTTCCTTCCATCCACTTTCACTGCTGTTGGATTCATTAGAAGAACCTGGGAAGTTCCCTCCCAATGAACCTCCAATCCTTTCCTCACCCAATTCTTTATAAGGACATAATCTCCAGGTTTCACTTTAATGGGAGTTTCAGCATCTCGCTATAGGCCGCTTTTACTCTACTATGTGAATCCCTTATGGCTTTGGTCAAAGCAAGAATGTAGTTGGCCATCTCCGCAGACATATGGTGGAAATTGATTATTTTCATCGCATTTTGGTTCCAAGGTGTTTTCAAGGGTCTACCATAAATAATTTCAGCTGGGCTTAATCTAGATTTCCCCATAGGCGTGTCTCTCGTCTGAAATAAAGCTATTGAGAGAAATTTGATCCATCCAAGTCCAGTCTTCACCTTGAATTTGGCTAATTTAGTTTTAAGGGTCTGATTTGCCCGTTCTACAAGTCCAGCAGCCTGTGGTCGATAAGCACAGTGTAATTGCTGCTGGATCCCCAGCTGTTCACAAAATTCTTTATTGATTTGTCCAATAAAGTGTGGACCGTTATCTTAACTAAGTCGAATGGAGATACCGAATCTAGGGACAATTTATTTCATTAACACCTTGACAACAGTAGCCGCTTTGTTATCAAGGGTTGGGTAAAAGCTTCGATCCACCGGCTGAATACATTGACTATGACAAGTACGTATTTATACCCCTGGCACATTTCTAATTCGATATGGTCCATCTGCAATGTCTCAAACGGATCCATAGGCAATGGTGTTTTCCCTCCTTCACATCCTATTCCTTTCTCTGGATTGTATTTCTGGCAGACCAAGCAATTACTGCTTACCTTCTGAGATAAAGTTTGTAAATTTAGATGCCACAGTAGCCAATAGAGTGCCCCCTACTGCCCTTGCACCACAATGGGTTGCATAGTGCATGCACTTTATAAACCAAACTGCCAATGAATCTGTCATGCTGGTCTGCCCTGCAGGAGTGGTCCACAGTCCAGTCATACAATCCAGTATACGCCCAAGTTGTTCTTTATCTCTGTCAATAGCCTCCTCCTGTAATTGAACAATTTCTTGGATGGTTGGCATCCTCATAATTTTGCCTTATAATTTTGGGTACCACCATCTTACGTTCACACGATACTTTCTTGGCTACTAAATCGGCATTACGATTCACGATATCTATAACTGTCCTTTAGAGTGGACGCTACATTTCATAACAGAAATGTGTCTGTGAGGCATTAATGCCTTCAATAAATCTGTCACCAATTGTTTATTTGAGATTTGGGTTCCTGCGGAAGTTAGAAATCCCCTATTTTTCCATAATTGTCCAAAATCATGCACCACTCCAAATGCATACCGAGAATCAGTGTAAATATTTACTTTTAGGTTTTCCCCAATAATACAAGGCGGCTGCTTCTACAATTTCCCTTTCTGATTAACAATTGCATTCCCAGACAATCTCTCACCCCACGATCCAATAGATGCGCTCCCTTCCACATATAATGTGATGTCAGACTCCTCTATGGGTGCATCTCTCAAGTCCTTTCTTACAGATGATTCCTTCTCTATGACAAATAGACAGTCATGTCCTGCTTCTGATTGCTCTTCTGGGGGTGAAATAAGAAAAGAGGCTGGTTTAATCAATATACAATGTTTGAATTGCAGTTTTGGGTTGTTCAAAAGATAAATCTCATACTTATTTTGGCGGGCCATTGTTAAGTGCTGGGTTTGAAGCTGCCCCAACAATGCGGATACCAAATGTGAGCTGTACACTACAATCTCCTGCTGGAGGGTCAGATTAGCAGCTGATTGTAAACTATTATGTATTGCAGTTAAAATTTGAGTGCAACGTGGATGTCCCCTGGCAACCGGATCTAAGTTAGAGGAGTAATAAGCAACTGGCCTATGTCTACCTCCATGTTTTTGAGTCAGAACCGGTTGCACATTCAGATAAAATGGTGCAATACAGCTGTAAAGGTCGGTCGTATAATGGTCTTCCCAACGCCGGGGCTTGCATCAGTGATCTTTTTAAGTTTTCAAAGGCCTCTTGTGCTTTCTTTATTAATTTGAATTCACCCTCCTTGCTGGTATAGAGTGTTAGCTCCTTGGTTTCCAGAGCTATATTAGGGATCCAAGGTCTACAATAATTGACCATGCCAAGCCATTGACTCATTTGTTTGGCTTCTTTTGGAATTGGGAGTTCGCAGATTGGTTCAAGTCTGCTTTTCTCAAGACTCCTTTCGGTTGCCAAAATTATAATCCTTGAAAATGTTACTTTCTCCTGGGCCATCAGTACTTTTGACAGGGAGACTACATATCCTAAATCAGCTGAATGGTTAAGTAGTTGAGCAGTATCTTGCCGATTACTGGATTCATTTTTACTGGCCATTAATAAATCATCAACATACTGCACTAATGTTGAATTCATTTCGAACTTTAAAGTACTCAATTGGTCTTGTAGACTCCTGGTGAATAAAGTATGCAAATTGATATGCCCTCGAGGCAATCTGGTCCAGGTGTATTGTTGGCCCCTATATGTGAAAGCAAACAAATATTGACTGCCTTCGTGAAGCGGCAGAGAAAAGAATGCATGTTGCAAGTCTCTATTGAAAATATTTTTGCTTCAGCCGGTATTTGGGTTAGGATATGGGTAGGGTTTGGCACTAGGGCATGGAGTGGTTCCGCAACAGAGTTGATTTCTCTCAGATCTTGTACAAGTCTATATTGGCCATCCTTTCCCGGCTTTGGAACGGCAAGAATAGGGGTGTTACAAATCGATTGGCATTTCACCAGTATTCCTTGTTCTTGCAAACCCTGAATTAATTTGTCAATGCTGCTGATGGCCTGTAATTTTAGTGGATACTAGACTAAGTGGAACCCGTTGGGTCACAGCTTCACAGGGGAGGGCTGGTCCTCCAACGCAATATTCCACCTCTCCACCAATTCCAATACTGGTAGCCAGTGGAGGGGGGGGGGGAGGGTTCTGGAGTGCTAGTATGGGTGTTGTGGGCTGAAGGGACTGGTTTCCATAGGGCTAGTATGGACATTGTGGGCCAAATGAATTCTTGGGCTGGCGGCTCAGTCACTCGAGCCTGGCGTGCTGGCAGCTCGCTCACTAAAGGCTGGTGGGCTGGCAGTTGACTCACGGCTATTCCTTGAAATGCCACTTCAAGCAGGGTGCAAGGCCACCAAATTCGAGTGCAGCGTCATACCACTTCAAGCAGGGTGCAAGGCCACTAAATTCGAGTGCAGTGTTATACCACTTCAAGCAGGGTGCAAGGCCACCAAATTCAAGTGCAGTTTCCTACCACTTCAAGCAGGGTGCAAGGCAACCAAATTGGAGTGCAGTTTCCTACCACTTCAAGCAGGGTGCAAGGCCACCAAATTCGAATGCAGTTTCCTACCATTTCAAGCAGCCTGCAAGTCCACCAAATTCAAGTGCAGTTTCATACCATTTCAAGCAGGGTGCAAGGCCACCAAATTCAAATGCAGTTTCATACCATTTCAAGCAGGGCGCAAGGCCACTAAAGACAGAGAGTCGTTACCTCCCCCCCCCCCCCCCCCCCCCCCTTCTTGCAGAGACTGACCCATGCCCACACTTCCAGGTTTTATAGTCCCTCCTACCAGAAGGGGCATGGCCTTCATGGTGTGATTGACAGGAGAGAGAACCTCAAAAAATTTTAAACACTAATAACTCTTTTATTTTTCATCGATGGGAAAAATCCACGGCACCTGATGGGCAGAAGGGGCCTCTGAGTATTCAAGTGCTTCTGTGTGCTTGATGAAGAAGTGTTCCTTATTCTCATAGGTAACTCTTAATGTTGTGGGGTACGTTGAACAATCCTTGTTCAATACGTACCAGGGCCCCATCCCCGACCTCTATCTCCGTTACATTGACGACTGCTTTGGGGCCACCTCCTGCACCTACACACAACTGACTGACTTCATCCACTTCACCACCAACTTCCATCCGGCACTCCAATACACCTGGACCATTTCCGACACTTCCCTACCATTCCTTGACCTCACCATCTCCATCGCAGGGGACAGACTCCTGACCGACATACATTACAAACCCACTGACTCACATGGCTATCTGGACTACACGTCTTCCCACCCTGCCCCCTGTAAAGACTCCATCCCCTACTCCCAATTCCTCCGCCGGCTCCGCTTCTGTTCCCAGGATGAGACATTCCATACCAGGGCATCGGAAATGTCCTCGTTCTTCAGGGAACGGGGATTCCCCTCCGCCACCATAGATGAAGCTCACACCAGGGTCTCATCCATACCCCGTAACACTGCTCTCTCTCCCCATCCCCGCACTCGCAACAAGGGCAGAGTCCCTCTGGTCCTCACCTTTCACCCCACCAGCCGGCAAATACAACACATAATCCTCCGCCATTTCCGCCACCTCCAACGTGACCCCACCACCCGCCACATCTTCCCATCTCCCCCCATGTCTGCCTTACGCAAAGACCTCTCGCTCCGCAACTCCCTCGTCAATTCTTCCCTCCCCTCCCGCACCACCCCCTCCCCGGGCACTTTCCGTTGCAACCGCAAGAAATGCAACACCTGTCCCTTCACCTCCCCCCTCGACTCCATTCAAGGACCCAAGCAGTCGTTCCAGGTGCGACAAAGGTTCACCTGTATCTCCTCCAACCTCATCTACTGCATCCGCTGCTCTAGATGTCAGCTGATTTACATTGGTGAGACTAACCGGAGGTTGGGCGATCGTTTAGCCGAACACCTCCGCTCAGTCCGCAATAACCTACCTGAACTCCCGGTGGCTCAGCACTTCAACTCCCCCTCCCATTCCCAATCCGACCTCTCTGTCCTGGGTCTCCTCCATTGCCAGAGTGAGCAACAGCGGAAATTGGAGGAACAGCACCTCATATTCCGCCTGGGGACCTTGCGTCTGGATGGCATTAACATTGAATTCTCCCAATTTTGCTAGCCCTTGCTGTCTCCTCCCCTTCCTTAACCCTCTAGCTGTCTCCTCCCACCCTCCCATCCGCCCGCCCTCGGGCTCCTCCTCCTCCTCCCCTTTTACTTCCTTCTCCCCCCCACCCCCCATCAGTCTGAAGAAGGGTTTTGGCCCGAAACGTCGCCTATTTCCTTCGCTCCATAGATGCTGCTGCACCCGCTGAGTTTCTCCAGCAATTTTGTGTACCTCCATTTATCTTTGACTTACATAAATGTTTTTTACTTATTCTATGATTTTTATAATCCCAGATAAAAGTTGTAACAATGGAGTCGACTTTTTTGAAAAAAGTTTTTGGGATATATATCGGGATTAATTGAAATAGGTACAGTAGTTGCGGTAAGAAGATCATTTTTATAGCATTAATTCTACCAAGCATTGAAATGGGAAGTGTTTTCCAGTATTGAATATTCTTGTGTAGTTTATTCAGTAAGGGTGGAAAATTTAGTTTAAATAAAGAGGTATATGTCTTAGTTACATAGATTCCTAAGTATTTAAATTTATCTTTAACTATTTTAAAAGGGGATTGTTGTAATGTATGTAAATTAAGTTTTGTTATTGGCATGATTTCACTTTTATTCCAATTAACTCTATATCCTGAAAACTGACCAAATTGAGTTATTAAATTTAATAAATTTGGAATACTAGTTTCTAACTTTGTAATATATATTAGTACATGATCTGCATATAAGGAAATTTTATTCCTTGTGTCTCTAGTGTTATATCCGTATATTCCTGTATGGGTTCTAACGCTTTCTGCTAAGGGTTTGATTGCAAGAGCAAATAATAGTGGGGATAGTGAACATCCTTGTCTACAACCTCTAGAGAGATTAAATTTAGTTGATAACATTTGGTTTGTTAATATTCTAGCTGTTGGATTAGAGTATAACAATTTAACCCATGTACAGTACTTCTCTCCCAATTGAAATTTTTCCATCACCGAAAATATATATGGCCATTCTACCTGGTCAAATGCTTTTTCAGCATCTAACGAAATAATTGCTAGATCTGCATTAGGAATTCTATTGGAGTATATAATATTGAATAGTCTTCTCAGATTATAAAATGAATAACGTTTTGGAATAAAACCTGTTTGGTCGGGGTGTATTAATTTATTAAGCACTAAGCTCAATCTATGAGATAGAATTTTAGTTAGTATTTTCTGATCAGTATTTAAAAGGGCTATTGCTCTATATGAACCTGGGTCTTCAAGATCCTTATCCGTTTTTGGTATGAGTATGATTGTAAATTCATTTACAGTTTCTGGGAGTTTCTGTTGAGTGTAAGCGTATTTGTACAGTGTCTGTAGGCGTGGAGAAACCAGATCATAAATTTTTTTATAAAATTCAGAACTTAGACCATCAGGACCAGGCCTTTCCATTTTTTAAAGATTTAATTGACTCTTCGGTGTCTTTTATCGTAATTTCAGCACCCAGTGATTCTCTCTCTTTCTGAGCTAAACCCGCAAGCTTACATTTCTGTAGAAATGTTTCCATTCCTGCTGATTATTCTGTCATTTTAGATGAGTACAATTTTTGATAGTATTGTAAAAATCTATCATTAATATCTTTAGGCAGTGTTAGTGTTTCTCCCTTGTCTGTTCTAATTTTGTAAATTGTTTTTTCCCCGTCCAGTTTACGAAGTTGTCACGCTAATAGTTTTTGTGGTTTATCACCAAATTCAAAATTTAATTGTTTTGTATGTTGATAAAGTTTTATAACTTGGTCTGAGTATATCTTGTTCAATTTATATTTCAGTACTGCAATTTTATTGTGTTTTATCATGGATGGTGCTGCTGCATTTTCTATGTCTAATTGCCTTATTTCCATTTCCAATTTCTGTTGTTTGGCCCTATTCTCTTTGTTAAGAAATGATTGAGAAGAGATTAATGCTCCTCGCACAAATGCTTTAAATGTTTCCCAAAGAAGGGAGGCAGAGATTTCAGGGCTATCATTAGCCTCAAAAAACATATTAATCTGTTTTACGAGGTATTCATTACATAACTTTTCTTTTAAGATTTGGGGATTAAGTCTCCATTGTGACTGTGTCTCTACCATTCCGTTTAGTTTAATCATAAATGTTAGTGGAGCATGGTCTGAGATTATGATATTATGATATTGCGCGTTATAGGTAAATGGGATAAGTTTTGAGTCTACTAAAAAATAATCTATCCTTGAGTAAGTTTTATGTACTGGTGAGTAAAATGAATATTCTCGACCCGATGAGTTTTCAATTCTCCAAACCTCCTTAATGTTGGTAGTATTAATATATGAGTTTAGAAATTCACTTGATTGAGATTTTAGTTTTCTTTGAGTTGATGATCTATCCAAATAAGCATCCAATGTACAATTTAAGTCTCCACCGATTATTACGTTTTGTTGTGTACATTCTGGGATATTGTTAAGTATTCTCTTAAAAAACAGGGGGCTATCAAAATTTGGTCCATACACATTAAGGAGAGTCACCTTTTTTGAGTATAACTCCCCTATTATTACAATATATCTGCCTTCAATATCTTCTATCGTTGATATATGTTTAAAGGGTATACCTTTACGAATTAATATTGCAACCCCTCTAGATTTATGTGAGAATGAGGAGTGGTACGCTTTAGCAATCCATTTTGCTTTCAATTCTATGTTGTGCTTCCTTTTTAAGGTGTGTCTCCTGGAGAAATATTATATCTGTTTTCAATGATTTTAAATGAGCTAACACTTTGCCTCTCTTAATAGGTTCATTAATTCCCTTAACATTCCAACTACAGAATTTAATTCCTTCACCCCCAATTTTCCTATTCACGTCTTGCATCTTGTGATTAGAGTGGTTAGAGCAGATGGCTCAGCACACTCAACCCTACATTATACTCCAACATCAGGTAGATGAATTTTAAGTCTCGTCTGTTTTCCATCCGAACATATCTCCCTAAATAAAATATGTAATTCCATTCCAAATACAAAATATAATATATTATAAGGTAGAAGAGGTAATAAAAAATTGTATTAGTAATGTGTAAAAGGTTGAAAAAGAAAAAAACTAGATGTCAGCTGATTTACATCGGGGAGACTAAGCGGAGGTTGGGTGATCGTTTCGCCGAACACCTCCGCTCAGTCCGCAATTACCTACCTGAACTCCCGGTGGCTCAGCACTTCAACTCCCCCTCCCATTCCCAATCCGACCTCTCTGTCCTGGGTCTCCTCCATTGCCAGAGTGAGCAACACCGGAAATTGGAGGAACAGCACCTCATATTCCGCCTGGGTTGCTTGCGTACGGATGGCATGAATGTTGAATACTCCCAGTTTTGCTAGCCCTTGCTGTCTCCTCCCCTTCCTTAACCCTCGAGCTGTCTCCTCCCATCCCCCCGCCCTCGGGCTCCTGCTCCTCCCTTTTTCCTTCCTTCTCCCCCCCACCCCCCATCAGTGAAGAAGGGTTTCGGCCCGAAACGTCGCCTATTTCCTTCGCTCCATAGATGCTGCTGCACCCGCTGAGTTTCTCCAGCATTTTTGTGTACCTTCAAAACTACAACTAAGATTAGTGCAGTTAGTGATAGCCACCCTAATGTGGCTAAGCTTCTAAGGACTTCCGTAGCTTTTGGTAAAAAAATAAAAATTACTAGCTCCGTACTTTCCTTAAAAGAAAAGTTTCAAATTCAGTGCAAGCAATTTATGGGGGGGAAGGAAATAATGGTTATATTCCATTAATGATATAATTATTAGTCTCAAATTGAAATGTTAGTCTCGTATAACATAAACATTTGTCAAAGAATAATCAAAATCATAAATATCAGAGAACGAACCACTATACATTTTTAATTGTAAAATACCTGGATCGCACTTTACTTATATTTCATACTTTTAGTTAGTTCTTAGTTGATCCAGTAAGCAATAATTAGTGTTAATTAGTATTCATGATTATTAATAGTTGTTAGAGATTAGTACTAAAACGTAAATATTATATATCAGTAGCAAGATATTTGCCCAATTCTTGTTGCAGATTTTGGGCAGCTCTTAAATATAATAGTTTAGAGTTTAGAGTTCCATATCTTCTCTGCGGGATAACAATATCCAGGTAAGTGTTGAGTGTTGAATATTATTCAATCTTCGGTCTTATCCTCGATACTCTTGGCGAATTCAAGTGCTTCTGTGTGCTTGATGAAGAAGTGTTCCTTCTTCTCGTAGGTAACTCTTAATGTTGCGGGGTATAACAGTCCGTATCTCAAATTTTTTATGTTCTTCAGTATTCTTCTTGTTTCTGTAAACAACGCTCTCTTCTTGGCAACTTCCACAGGATAATCTCTAAATATACTAATCTTATCTCCTTCAAATACGAGATTTCTGCTTTGGACAATTTTCTTCATCATATCATCCAAAACATGGTCATATTGCACCTTTACTATCAGTTGTCTTGGAGGGGCGCCCTCCCTTGGACGACGTCTTGATACTCTGTGCGCTCGGGCAAGTAATGGTGCTTGATCCAGGTTCAAGACTTTTTTCAGTAGCTCTGCAGCAAATTCACGGGGGTCACGACTCCCCTCTCTGCCTACCTGGACGCCCACGATTCTTAAATTCTGACGCCTCTGTCGTCCCTCCAAGTCAGTACATTTATCAGTTATTTGATGCAATAACTTTGATAGGCGTTTGTTCTCGGCGATAAGTTTTTTTGTAGTTTCGGTGCTTGTCTCAGCAATTTCCTCTAGTTCCTTTACAATCTCTTGGTGTTGATTTAATGTCTGGAGGATAGGTTCCAACTTAGAATCAAATCTAGATTCCATCGAATTCAGTTTATCATTTACTTCTTCAATATTTTGAGTCAGATTTTCTTCTATATTTAATTTCCAGTCTTCCAGAACTTCATGTACAGTATCTGTAACCTCTTCTTTAATTTGTTCTTTAATTTCATTTAAAAAAGATTTCAGCTCTTCCTTGAAGTTCTGTTTAAGATTTTTTAGTTCTTCCATTAAATTAGAGATTTCCTGTGCAAGAATTTTTTTAAATTCTTCCATTTCAGTCTTTTTCTTCTTTGAGATATCTTCTTGGGATGCTGTTAAAACTCTCCCCCCAAACCAATTACAGAGTCTCCCATACATTGTTTCTTAGAGAAGCTTCTGGAATGAAGCTAACTAACTGAATAATGCAACATTTACCCTGGAACTCAAAACTATTATTTTGCAGCAATTCAATCATATCAATGCATTTAAGTTTCTTTGCAGAGTTTTTATACATTTTATCAATTAAGAGGAAATGAGAACAACTGGATCTTTCACCATCTTGCATATCAATCTGAAGCTCAGACTAATCGACGCCATCCACAACCTGTAATTTTCCACTGACAAAGGTTAAGCAATTCTGACAAATGCAGGGATTCTCCATTTTATAATTTTAATCTTTAATTTGGTCAATATTAACAATACACGGTAAACACAATGCAACAACAACAGTCTTACATACACTTTATTCACAACTTCAAAGTTTTATTATCATACACAGATTCATCTGAAAGGAAATGTGCACATTTTAAATTGTCCAGCACCTCAATGTGAGATTCTGAATATTAGTTAATTTAAATCGAAGAATTTCAACTCGCTCTGCTTTCACTAATTAGTTTTTTTGGTGCATGATTCGACATATGCAAATTCAAATTCAAAATTTGTTTGGATATAGAAGTCTCTAATTGATTAGAGTATTTTCGACCAATCTATACTCTAACCACCAAGTGCCAGATACCTTTACAAGGCTCCTCCTCCGTCCTTTCAGAGATCTAGATACCTGAAACAGGCGTGGACTTTAACCAACATAGGCTCACCCTGTCAAAAAGGCTTATTCCTTTCCACCTGCTTGGCACCAGGTGTCAGCGCGTAACCTCTTCACGCAGGCACCAAGGAAAAGGAGAAGTACAACGGGATCTGGGGATCCTTGTACATCAGTCTATGAAAGTAAGCATGCAGGTACAGCAGGCAGTGAAGAAAGCGAATGGAATGTTGGCCTTTATAACAAGAGGAATTTAATATAGGAGCAAAGAGTTCCTTCTGCAGTTGTACAGAGCCCTAGTGAGAGCATACCTGGAGTATTGTGTGCAGTTTTGGTCCCCTAATTTGAGGAGGGACATTCTTGCTATTGAGGGAGTGCAGCGTAGGTTTACAAGGTTAATTCCCGGGATGGCGGGACTGTCATATGCCGAGAGAATGGAGCAGCTGGGCTTGTTTAGACGGATGAGAGGGTGTCACATTGAAACATAAGATTGTTAAGGGCTTGGACACGCTAGAGGCAGGAAACATGTTCCCGATGTTGGGGGTGTCTAGAACCAGAGGCCACCGTTTAAGAATAAGGAGTAAGCCATTTAGAACGGAGACGAGGAAACGCTTTTTCTCAGAGAGTGGTGACTCTGTGGAATTCTCTGCCTCAGAGGGCGGTGGAGGCGGGTTCTCTGGATGCTTTCAAGAAAGAGCTAGATAGGGCTCTTAAAAATAGCAGAGTCAGGGGATATGGGGAGGAGGCAGGAATGGGGTACTGATTGGGGATGATCAGCCATGATCACATTGAATGCTGGCTCAAAGGGCCGAATGGTCTACTCCTGCACCTATTGTCTATTGTCTATAGTCTAATGTCTTATATTGCATTTGCCTTTCTTACTACCGATTCAACATTACAGGAAGGATGGGGAGATTTTAAACAAGCTGCAGAAGAGATTGATAGAATCAGAGTCATTTGGCATGCAAGATGACTCTTCAGACACCCTCACAGAGGATTTCTCACTTCAGATTTTCAGCAGCCATTTAATTTAAATGCTGCCTTTTGAGATACACATTGCAGAAGCACCAGAATGGACAAAGGCAGTTGTAGGGTAGCAAAATAAATGTAGCCTGACTAATTATTTGCAAGAACAAACCGCACAGTTGTGTTTTTTACTATTTGTTTTTACCGCACATGATCAGCCCTTTATGGTATTTGGACAATAATAAGATTGGTCATCTCTCCACAGTGCGCCGCTTTGGGAGAAAGGTTGTTAAATGCAAATGATCGACTTCTTGCTGGATATTCAGACACTTAAGGTGAAGAATGTGGCAACAGTGTGCTGAAATCTGTTGGAAAGAGCAATTATAATGTTGTCTTTAAAGAGAAGAAGGCAAGCAGCCCTCCAAGCTTCAGGCCAGCTACATTGGGCCTTTTTATTTTCCCTTGACTTCCTCTTTGCAATTCTCTTTCTTTCTTGGGTGCAAATTTGATTCTTTGTCACAATTGTTTGTGATGACACTTAATCCCACATGATCACTATATTTCCAGCAGCAATGGAATAGACAATAGACAATAGACAATAGGTGCAGGAGTAGGCCATTCGGCCCTTCGAGCCATTCAATATGATCGTGGCTGATCATGCTAAATCAGTACCCCGTTCCTGCTTTCTCCCCATAACCCATGATTCCGTTAGCCTTAAGAGATATATCTGACCCTCTCTTGAAAAAATGGAAGACTTTGGGATGTAGAAGGGACCAGCGTGCCACATGGCAGAAGGGTCGTTGGACTAAAGCCAGGCCCCGGCATCAGGCGTGGCTCGCCTGTCACAGAACCGGGAAACCCGCCCAACGAGGGAAGACACCGAGCCCGAAGGGGAAAGCTGCCGAACCCAGCCCCTGCTCGCCCCCAACGATTGGGGAACTGGAGAGGAGGGTGAAGGGTGGAAGGAGTCAGCAACGGTGCACACAAGAACAAAGAGCCGCAAAGAGGAAGCAGGGTCTCACCTTCTGCGGGAAGCACCCTCAGGGAACAAAGGCTGAAGCGTGGTCAGGCGAGGAAAGGGATGACGGTTTGCTATATTATCTAAATGGAGGCGATGACTACAATAGGCCTTAATGGCCAGCTGCAGCTTGGACTTTGAAAATGGTGCCAAACCTGATAACTCTTGTAGATGATCTCAGTGAGCTATTTCTATACACTACTTAATCTGGGATTGTGTTTATGGATAATAACCATTTACTGAATGGTATGCAAATAAAAAGAATGTCACTGTACCTCGGAACATGTAGTAATAAAGAATCATTGGACGCACTCATTACACCCACTCACAGGCGGCCACGGTGGTGCAACCGTAGAGTTGCTGCCTTATAGCGCTTGTAACGCCGGAGACACAGGTTCAATCCCGACTACAGGTGCTATCTGTACGGAGTTTGTACATTCGCCCCGTGACTACATGGGTTTTCTCCGAGATCTTTGATTTCCTCCCACACTCCAAAGACATACAGGTTTGTAGGTTAATTGGCTTGGTATAATTGTAAGTTACCCGTAGTGTGTGTGCGATAGCATTAAGGGCCTGTCCCACTTACGTGACCTTGGCACGCTAATTACGTGACCTCGTGGTCGCGTTGAGGCGCGACGGTCCCGCGAAGGTCGGGCGCAACTTCATTCGACCGCGCAGCCGTCTAGAGCACGTGACATCATTTGAAGATGGACACAAAGCTGGAGCAACTCAGCGGGACCGGCAGCATCTCTGGAGAGAAGGAATGGATGATGTTTCGGGTCGAGACTCTTCTTCAGTCTGAAATAAGGGTCTTGACCCGAAACGTCATCCAATGCTTCTCTCCAGAGACGCTGCCGGTCCCACTGAGTTACTCCAGCATTTTGCGTCTATCTTCAATTTTCTTGGCCCCACTCTTTTATTTATTTATTTATTTATTTTTTAAAATTATGAAACTACTTTTATTCAAAAAATAAACATAAACATAGAGTATTAACACAATCAAAGACTGCCTATGCTGACAGTTTACAAACAAATGATCGTCAAATTAATAACATCAACGTCAACTGGACCCACGAATGGCCGTTGAAGGTCGAGTGTTCCGTTTATCAACAAAACACTCGACCTTCAACGGCGACCAGTATTCATGGAAAGCCTCCAAAGTCCCCATGGACACCACGTGTTCCCTCTTAACACTTAAACAAAATTATCAAATTAAAATATTAACATTCTTATCGATAATATATTCAACCTCCTGTGGTGACCAGCGTGCACAGAAGACCTCCACAGTCCCCGTGGACACTGCGTGTTCCTTTTCTAGGGACACGCGAACTCGGACGTAACCCCGGAAAAGGGGCAGGCAGGCGACCGGTGTGCGGCCATCGACTGCCCGCTGCCTGGACCCGCGAATGGCCATCCTGGCCAGGCCCAGGAGCCCTTGGCCCCACTCTGGGAGTAGAAGTGGGGGCGGATCCGGATCCGCAACGGCCGTGAGCCTCACGCCGAGTTCGGCGATCGTTTGCCTGCTTCTGCTGCTGTTGAAAGTGAGACGTTGCGTTGCGCCAGGGTCTTGGGCCTGTCCCACTTTGGCCATCAGTTCCGCGACAGGCCGTTGGCGCGCGAAGATTTTGTTCGTTACAAAAATTTCGGAGCCCTGCGTGATGTCGCGCACAACTACATACCCCTCCCAGCTTCTCAGTGGGACCGGCCCTGCATGGCCATACGATGCCCGTGCGCCTCAACGCGACCACGAGGTCGCGTAAGTTGCGTGCCAAGGACACGTAAGTGGGACAAGCCCTTTAGTGTGCGGGGGTTGCTGTCAGCGCTGAGGCACAGGTTTGCAGGTTAATTGGCTTGATGTATGTGTAAATTGACCCGAGCATGTGTGTGACGGTGTTTATGTGCGGGGATCGCTGGTCGGTGCGGACTCTTTGGACCGAAGGGCCTGTTCCTGCGCTGTATCTCTAAACAAAACTAATTCTCCCTTGTGGCTTCTTTACCCCTGTTCAGCTGAGCAATATTAAGGGGCTGTCCCACTGCGGGGGCCTAATCTGCGAGTTTAGGAGAGTTTGCACTCGACTCAAACTCGCAGCATGGTCGACATGTCGTCATAGGAGGTCCTATGAGGTCAATGGAATTCTCCTTAATGATTGAGAGAAGTTCCCGCATACTCGCGGCCCCAGCTACGTCGCGGAAACATTGACAGCATGTTGAAAAATATTCCGCGAGTAAAAATTGGCCGGCATAGTTTTTAACTCGTAATGCAGTGGAATGGGGTCGCTATGTAGTTACAGGCAGTCGAGGGCAGCCGTAGGCAATCTCCTTCACTGACCGGGCATTTTAATTGGCTCATTGGAGTTTTCAGGACCAAGGAAAACCGACCATTAGGTTAATTGCCCGCTAAACTTTATTAAACATTGTCTGACTTCTTAAAAGTGTCTCCACTCCTTCTCCCCACCTTCTTCTCACCTTCTCCCCCCCCCTTCTCTCCCCTTCTCTCCCCTTCTCTCCACATCTCTCCCCACCCCCTCACCGCGCTCTCTAAAGGACTTACCGTACACTGTGCAGCCATCTTTTACCTTCCTCTTCATTGCGGGTGTGAATTTCAGACAGCACTGCCCCGCTTTCCCTGGCTCCCGCCATTGCTGTGTGTGTGTGTGTGTGTGTGTGTGTGTGTGTGTGTGTGTGTGTGTGTGTGTGTGTGTGTGTGTGTGTGTGTGTGTGTGTTTGTGTGTGTGTGTGTGTGTGTGTGTGTGTGTGTGTGTGTGTGTGTGTGTGTGTGTGTGTGTGTGTGTGTGTGTGTGTGTGTGTGTGTGGACGGTCGATCCAGCTCACGGTTTCATCGCTGATGGCCGATCCAGCTCGAGGTTTTCCAAGCGAGTGCCCTCGAGCTTGAAGGTCGAAGACACTCTTCTGAACTCGCGATTAGGTCGCCGCAGTGGGACAGCCCCTTTAGGAAGTCATTGATTGCAGCTCTCCCCTGTAAATGATCTTTAGCCTCCTAATGAATTCCAGGTGCTTCTTTTGGTTATCAGTTTCTCAATCACCCTTGGGGCTGTTCTTAATATATATTTGAACTTTTCACCAAGATGGCATTGTGTGCTAACAGTGAGGAAATCAGGTACTGTACTTTCATTGTTATCTGTGGATTATGAATTATATAGATTTATCTCCAATTTTTTTCCAGGGAAAGGGATTTAAAACTAGATGGCATTGGTTTAAGATGAGAGGAGAAAGATTTAGACTTTACTTTAGACTTTAGACTTCAGAGCGGCTGGGCTTGTATACTCTGGAATTTAGAAGCATGAGAGGGGATCTTATTGAAACATATAAGATTATTAAGGGTTTGGACACCCTAGAGCATGGGTCGGCAACCTTGTTCTGCATAGGGGCCAGGAGGCATGTCTGTGAGCAGATGGCGGGCCACATCTGTCACGTGTACACATGGATCCCGCCCCTTCGAGGACACCACTCATACTCACTTGTCCCAGGCCTATAGACAACCCCGATCCAGACCAAAGATCATAGAGCGGATCTTTGATCCTGACAGTGAAGCCCAGACACAGAAGGTGCGCGGCCATGCTGGTGGCTTTGCACAGGATGCTGTACAGCCAGAGTTTGGCATTCGTCCGCGCTCAGCCAATTAACCTACAAACCTGTACGTCTTTGTAGTGTGGGAGGAAACCAGAGCACACAGAGAAAACCCATGTGGTCACAGGGAGAATATACAACCTCCACATAGACAGCACCCATAGTCTGGATCGAATCCTGGTCTCTGGCACTGAAAGGCAATAACTCTACGGCTGTGCCACCATTTAAAAATGTCCTGAGGAGCAAGATATACCCACATAGGATGTGGGTATATGAGATGGTAGAGGTGGGTAAAATTACAACATTTAATAACATAGGAGTTCTTGGACAGGATCTGGACCAAATGCATGTAAGTGGGAGTAGCTTGGACAAGTTGAGCAAAAGGAGATGTTTCCTTTCCATTCCATATTCCATTCCATTCCTTCCATCCATCTTCCATACTATTACTAAAACTCTCATCTTGTCCTCTTCCAGTTCGCGTTGTTTTAAAATGTGGGCAAAAACGATCCTCCATAGCGCTACGATTTTTTGCCACCTTACTCACCATTCTCCTATGCTGCAAGTTTTGTTCCGATCGGTGAAAAAGTACAAAAGTAATGAAGGTCTAAAAATCGTATAAACCGCCCCTTCCGGCACCCGCTATCAATCACGGCGGAGAGGAGAATAAAAAACTGAATGAGCGGAGTGTGTTGAGCAACGGGCAGAGAACAGCTTGCGGAGAGTGAGCAGCGTGCGGAGAGTGAGCAGCGTGCGGAGAGTGAGCAGCGTGCGGGCTGCTTCTGTGCGACCAGCACGATGAGCCGGAGGCTCCTGAGTTGAACCGGAAGCCTCTGAGTGAAGCCGGGACCGGGATCTGCTGCGTGAGGCCGAAACCTGAAGGTGAGGGGTGAGCAGAGTGCGAGCTGCATATGCTGCGACCACCCCCTCCTCCCCACGCACCCCCTCCCCAACCCCCCTTCACCCACCCTCCCTTCACCCACCCTCCCTTCCCCCACCCCACGTTCCACCACCCCTTTCCCCATAAACCCCCCCATCCCACACCCCCCTCCCCCACACCCCCTCCCCCACCCCCCCCCCCACACCCCCCCCTCACCCACACCCCCACCCCAACACCCCACACCCACCTCGCCCATGCCCCCCTTAACCACACCCCCCTCACCCACACCCCATCTCCCTCAAACCCCCCCCCCCCCACACCCACCGTCCCCCACACCCCCTTCCCCACACCCCCTCCCCCACACACTCCTTCCCGCCCCACACTCCCCCTCCCCCACACCCGCCTACCCCACACCCCCCCATCCCTCCCAACAACCCACCACCCCACACCCCCCACTCCAACACCCCCCTCACCCGCACCCCCCTCTCCCACACATACCCTCCCCCACATACCCCCTTCCCCACATCCCCCTGCCCACACCCCCCTCCTCCCCCACATCCCCCCACCTGCCCCACACCCCCCTTCTCCCCCCCTCACCCATCCCCCACCCCCCCCCCCTCTTTTTCTGTAAACCACCCTCTGCATGCAGTTCCTTATTTCTAATTTAGTAGGTAATGTGTGATTTTATGCCATGTGTGCAAAGTTCTTCTGCATGCACAAGGACCTTAACAGGAGAACTGCATTCAGTTTGAGTCTCAATTAAAGAGGGACAAAAACTCGGTTTGCTACCAAGGATTCCAAGGCATTTATCATCCTCCAAGTCATAGTCATACAGCACGTAAACAGGCCCTTCCACCTAATGTGTCCATGCCGACCAAGATGCCTCTTCTCTACTAGTCCCACTTGTGCACGTTTGACCCATATGCCTTCAAACTTTTCCGACCTATTTACCTGTCCAAATGTTTTTAAATGTTGTTTTTGGAACTGAAGTGGGAACTTCTTGAAGTACTACTTCTGTAGTTTCTAATCCATCACTATCACCATACACTCCCAAAACACTCATAACACCCAATGTCCTTGCTCCCCCTTATAACCTGTCTGGCCAGCCTCATCTCCAACTAGCTGTCCAGTTGATACAGAGCTTCCCACCAAGGAATGGACAATTAAATCAGCAACACCCACATCCACAGAATGGTTTTAGCAGGAGTTGTCTAAACTGGATGGCCCATCCAGATTAAAGATAGAAACAAAATGTTAGAGTAACTCAGCAGGACCATTGCGGGTGATGTTTCGGGAGGAGATCCTTCTTCAGTGAAGGGTGTTCTTTTCCTCATACTACCACTGTCTCAGTGTCTACACTTACACCAACACAACTAACAGCAATTACGTTACAAGGAAGAACTTCATCTCCTCACATTGGCAAAGCCTGAAGGCAAGTAACAAGGAAGGTCTCTGTTTCCAACTTGCACTAAACCCATGTCTCAATGTGGCTGGTGAGAAAGGTTAGATGGCTCAACCACATTTAGGCCAACATGGCAAGGATATTCTCCCCTGAAGAACATTACTGAGTTGCATGCACTTTATGATGGTAATTTTGTTTCTTTACTACTGAAGATTTAGGTCATTTACTGATTTGAGTGGGTCTTTGCAACATTAGTCTAGGCCTTTGGATTACTAGCTTGGTACTTTATCCATTGCATTACAATCATTCTGAAGCAAGATCAACACTTGTCCTTTAAGCGGTTGAGTGGTTGAGAGGACCTTTCATCAATAGGTTCTAGATGTATCCATGGTGATTTTCCAGACTTCATAATAATATTGGAGGCGCAACTAACTACAGATGCTGGTTTGCAAAAAAATGACATAAAGTACTGGAGTAACTCAGTGGGTCAGATAGTATCTCTGGAGAACATAGATATTTCAGGTTGGGGCCCTTCTTTGGACTGATTGTGGTGGGGTGGGGGGAAGAAAGCTAGAAGAGAGATGGGGAAGATCAAAGCCTGGCAAGTAATAGGTTGATACAGGCAACGGGGGTTCACTATGAGATGGATCTCATGGGCAATGTCAAGGTAAATCCCAAAGGGATTATTAAGAGTGTAAGGGTGGCAAGGGGGAGAATAAACACCTTAAAATCCAGCAAGACCAACTAAGTGTGGAAGTGCAGCAGATGGGTCTGATTTTTATAAATATTTTACATCAGCTTTTACTGTGGAGAAGAATATGGAAGCTAAGGTGGATAAATTCCGAGAGCCTGACCAACTAACTGCATCCTTGGATAGGAAGGGTACAGAAAGAGAATATGTTTTTAAATGGCAAGAATGTATTATGTATATTTGTGTTCAGGGGAATCTTGATGTTCCAGGCCATGAAGCACAAAATTAACTTACAAGTACAGCAGTCAAGCAAGTGATATGTTGGGTTTTATTACAAGGGAGTTAAAATATAAGAGTAAAGAAATCTTGCTTCAGGGCTTTGGTGAGTCCAAGCATGGTGTAGATTTACTCTATGTAGCTAAAAACATTCCATTTGCTCTGAGGATGGTACAAAATAGATTTAATAGAATGATCACTAGGGGGAGTGCAGGTCATAGAGTCATACAGCAAAGAAATAGACCCTTTGGTTCAACTGTCCATGCCAACCAAAATGCTTACCTTAGATACAAATCTTAACATCCCATTGACTACATTTGGCCCTCTAAACCTTTCCCATCCATTGGACCTGTCCACATGTCTTTTAAACGTAAAGCTTCAAGTTATTTTATAAGAAGAGATACAGCAGGACTGGCATGTACTTGATGGATTGTAGAATGAGTGAACATGTGAAATTCTGAGGGGGATTGACAGGGCCGAAACTGCAAGTCTATTTTCTATGGCTGGAAAATCTGGAAGTAGACTGACCTCAGAATAAATTCAGCCATTTATAATAAGGAAATATGTCTTCACCTAGAATGTTATTGATGCTCCATCATTGAGAATAATCAGGCCTAATAGTTTTTTGGAGATTAAAATAAAGAAGGTATAAGCGGACAACAGACAAATTACTAGAGGAGCTCAGCAGGTCAGCTTGCCTCTGTGAAGAGAAATAGACAGATAATGTTTCGGGTCGAGACCTTTCAGCACTCTGAAAAACCAGCCTGAAATGTTGCATCCATTTCTCTGCACAGATGCTGCCTGACCCGTTGAGTTCCACCAGCAAAGAACATAGAAAAGTAGAGCACAGGATCAAGCCCTTCAGCTCACAATATTTGTGCCGAACATAATACCAAAAGATAAACAGATCTCAGCTGCCTACACAGGACCAATAACCCTCCATTCCCAATATATCCATGTTCCGATGAAAAAGCCTCTTGAACATCACTATCGTATCTACCTCCACCATTACCCCAGCAGTGCATTCTCGGCACCCACTATTCCCAGTAACAAAAGCTTGTCCCGCTCATCTCCTTTAAACTTTGCTCCACTCACCATAAAGCTATGCTCACTAATCTTTAATATTTCCACCCTGGGAAAAGTTTCTGACTACCTTTAAATCTTTGGATGTTTAAAGGTATATTTTATACCTTTGGATGTGGAAATATCCTCTCCCCATCCACTCCAAAAGGGAACAAAATACAGATGAGTCTTAATTTTACAGAATAAGAATTGAGGAAGTGTATTATGAACCCCTGCCTCTGTTTCATAGGTTATGTGTTTGCATGATGAAAGAGAATAATTTTAGCAAAATAAAGTGGGCAACATTGCTGATTCTAATCTGTGGATCCTCCGGAGAGTAAGGAAGACACATTTTAAATCGGAGAGGTAAGCATTGTGAATTAATTAGTCATTCATAGAGAGTTGGAGTGCCAACTAATGCAACATTCTTGACCTGCATGGTTCCAATCTAGTATCAGAAGTTCAAAGTTCTCAGTGCGGCTGGGTAAGATAATTGCTTCTTTGACATATGCATGCAGGTTCTTTGCATCTTTTCCGTGCCTGTAATGATAACATGAAATATTTTGATGAAAATACGTCACTTGTATGTTTTCACACATTATACCATCATCAATTTTAAATGGAGAAAGTTTAGAAAAGTCGCTGTTACAAATGTGTTTTTATTTTTATTTTTTTAATATATATTTTTTTAATTATTTATTTTTATTAAAGCAATTGTACAAAAAGAAAATGATCGACATAACAGTTATACAATTTTTGTACTGCTTCAGTTTTAACACTTTATGAACTAATAACTAGATCGGAAAAAAGAAAAAGGAAAGAAGGGAAAGAAAGAAGAAGCAAAAGAAAAAGAAAAGAAAAAATTTCAAGAAAAACATGAAAAAGAAACAAGGAAAGCCCCAAAACTAATGAAGGAGTGAAAGAAGTGGAGATATATCCCACTGCCGTTCCATACGCCCGCTCACCCGACCCTAGCGTTGGTTTTGAGTTGGTGTTCAACCATTATGTTGTTGAAGAAATTCAATAAAAGGAGACCATACTTTTGAAAATTGGTCTGGTTTGTCAGTCAAGACAAGCCTTATTTTTTCTTGATGTAGTGTCTCGGTCATTTCTGTGATCCACATCTTCACTGTGGGGACTGTTATCTTTTTCCAGAGTTTAAGTATAAGTTTTTTCGCAGTTATTAAACCATAGTCAAGGAAGCGTCTTTGAAATATTTTTAGATTAGGGCAGCCCTCTGACATTCCTAATATTATTAGTTTTCGATCTGGCTCCAATTGAGTTTTAAGTGTTTTAGAAATAATATTGAATATTTCCGTCCAGAAGTTTTGTATTTTTATACAGGATACAAAAGTATCACGAAGAGGAGAGACAGTTGGGAAGTTCTTGTTCATTTGGTCTTTGAATAGTATAACCTATGCTATACTTTAAATTGTATCAGGCAATGCCTGGCATTTAAAGAACAGTAGTGTATGTATTGTAGGCTTTCCTCCTATATATCTTTCGAAATGGGTGAACCCAGCTCGTGCTCCCATGTTCGCCTATAAATCTCAGAGGGTGGGGTGTCAATATTTAGAAGGGTGTTATAAATGTAAGATATCAACTTACTTGTATCGGCATGTCTATTCAAACAATCGTCTAATATAACTGGACCCATAAGAGGACAGTCTTGTGTGCATGTTTTCACGTAATCTCAGATTTGGAGATATCTAAAAGAATTATTGGCATTCAAGTCATATTTCTCCTGGAGTTCTTGATTACACATTATTGATTCCCAGGATCTTCCATTGAACAAACACCACATCTAAAATAGACGGTTTAAACAAGGGATTATTTGCAGTAGGAAGAAGGAGAGACATATTTCTAAATTTAAGACTGAATTTCAGATCGAGCCTATACAGAAATGCAAACAATCTTCCCTCTCCATTTTTAACCAATTCACATGTTGACGTATCGTCCAACCAGAAAGTAATATTTTTAATATTAGTTGCCCAATAGTAAAAAATAAAATTAGGTTGAGCTAATCCTCCATTTTATTTGGATTTGCACAAATGTCTTTTATGTGTTCGGTGGGTTTTGTAGTCCCAAATAAAGTTAGTGACAATAGTCAAAACAATTTTTGAAGCTTTTAGGGAGATATATCGGTATTGATTGGAGTAAGTATAAAAGTTGCGGAAGGAAGATCATCTTTATGGCATTTAATCTACCAAGAAGAGAGATAGGAAGTGTTTTCCAAAATTGGATGTAGGCATACAATTTAGTGATTAATGGTGGGAAGTTTATTTTAAACAAAGAGGAATAGTTTCTGGTAACGTAAATTCCAAGATATCTAAGCTTTTCAGTAACGATTCTGAAGGGAAATTGTTGGAGTTGAGAAGGGTCTTGTTCTTTTATTGGCATGATTTCACTTTTATTCCAATTAATTCTGTATCCAGAAAAAGAACCAAATTGTTCTATAATGTTTAAAACATTTGGAATACTAACTTGGGGATTAGTAATGTATAAAAGTACATCATCTGCATATAATGAAATTTTAATGGAGGTATAATGGAGGTATATTTGGTATTATATCCATAAATGCCTGAATGGGACCTGATACTCTCGGCAACAGAGTATGGCTAAAGCAAATAACATCTGGAAAAGAGCACATCCCTGTCTGTTACCCCTAGATAAATAAAATTTAGGTGAAAGCATTTGATTCGTCAATATTCTAGCTGTCGGATTAGTATATAAAAGCTTCACCCATAAAGTAAAGTTTTCTCCCAATTGGAATTTTCCCAACACTGTGAAAAGATAAGACCATTCCACTTGGTCGAAAGCCATTTCTGCATCTAGAGAAATAAATGTTAGATCTTCGTTTGACATTCTCTGCGAATATATTATGTTAAACAAATGTCTCAAATTATAAATCGAGTGTTGTTTATGTATAAACTCAGTTTGATCTGGATGTATTAATTTACCGATAACTAGGCTTAATCTACGAGCCAAAGTATTAGCTAGTATCTTCTGATCTGTATTTAAAAGGGCTATTGCCCTATAGGATCCAGGCTCCTCGAGATTTTTATCTTTTTTTGGAATTAATGTAATAGTTGATTCAGCAAGAGTTTGTGGTAAAGCCTGTTCTATAAATTTTTGAATGTGAAGGGCTTGTAAGTGTGGAGAAATTAAATAATTAATTTTTTAATAAAATACGTTATTAAGCCTGTCCGGGCCAGGAATTTTTCCACTTTTCAATGTTTTAATAGTCTCTACAATGTCTTTTGTTGTTATCTCTGTGCCTAATTCATCCCGTCCCCCCTCATTAAGAGATGGGAGATTGCAATTCTCAAGGAAGCTTTTCATCTTTGCAGAATCGACTGTTGTTTTTGATGAATATAGTGTTTGGTAGAATTTCATTGATATATTTTGGCAGTAAGCAAAACTCCTTTTTCTGATCTAATTTTGTGTATAGTATGATAATTCTCTAATTTGCGAAGTTGGCGTGCTAATAGTTTGTGTGGTTTATCACCAAATTCAATTTTTTAAAATTTAGTGTATTGAAATACCCTAATAATTCTTCCTGAGAGAATCTGGTTTAATTTGAATTTAAGTGCAGCTTATTGTGTTTTACAGTGGATGGGTCAGCCGCATTTTCTAGGTCTAACTGTTTTATCTGTTTTTCTAATTCCAGTTGTTCAGTCTTATTTTTCTTGTTTTGAAAAGCATGCTATGCGATAATACAGCCACTGACATAGGCTTTAAAGGTTTCCCACAACGAGGATGGAGAAATACCGGGGGTGTCGTTTGTCTCAAAAAATGTTTTCATCTGTAGCTTCAGATAGTCACAACAGCTTGCCTCAGCTAGTATTTGTGGCTTAAATCTCCAAAACAGCTGTTTGTTATTAATTCCTTCCAATTTTACTGAAAAAATAAGTGGACAATGATCCGAAAAAATAATGTTGTGATATTTTGGATTGTAGGTATAAGGGATAAGTTCGGCGTCAACCAAGAAATAGTCAATTTGTGTATAAACTTTATGAACACCTGAATAGAAAGAGTATTCTCTTCCAGGATTGGCAATCCTCCATACATCTCTTATGTTTGTATTGTTTATATAGGTGTTTAAAAGGTCACTCGATTTTGATGTACTTTTCCTTTGAAGTGAAGATTTATCCAAGTATTGATCTAATACACAATTTAAATCTCCCCCAATTATCAGATTATGCTGACTAGAGTCTGGAATTGTATTAAATATGTTATTAAAAAATTGGGGATTATCGAAGTTAGGAGCATTCACCATGGTCAATGGAGTTGAATACAATTCACCTGATATTATAATGTACCTGCCTTCCTTATCAGCTATAGTGGATTTATGTTTGAATGGTATACCTTTACGAATTAGAATTGCTGTTCCTCTTGCTTTGGAAGAAAACATAGAGTGATATAATTGTCCAATCCACCTACCCTTCAGCCTATTGTGAGCTCTATTTTTGAGATGCGTCTCCTGAAGAAATATTTTATCAGTATTAATAGATTTTAAATGGGCTAATATTTTACCCCTTTTAATTGGCTCATTAACGCCCCTAACGTTCCAACTACAAAATGTAATTCCTTCCCCCCCAATTTTCCTAGCTACATCGTCTTGCATTTTAAAGCTTACATGGTCTCTGTTGAATTAAATGGTCCAACACATTATTTGAAATATTTCCTTTTAATGCTGGGTGGATGAGCCCTATCGCCATTTCCCCTATCTCCCAGAGATATCTCCAAGAAAAATGTGCATTAGTAAAGATTGATGAGATATTTAGTAAAGAGTTTAGAAAGTGAAACAGAAAAACAACAAAAATGACAGCATATAAGAATGCTGCTAGTGAATACCACCCAACGATGGTTAAGTTAGTGAAAACTTCTGTAAAATAGATAATGTTGGATAACTCCGCACCTTAAGGGACTAATAAGAACTAAACTGAACAAACCGTAAAAATATTTAACTCCGTCAGGGAATCAACATTCCCCAGAAGTTAAATATCTTAGTGGGATCTAACTAAGTAATTGAATATTAAAATAATTTAACTAACATGCGGTACTTATTACTTAACTTTCTATTAATACCATTTTGACATATTAGCAGACTCTAAGTCTGTAGGTTTATAACAACTTATTGATTATAAACACAGTATAAACGTATTGACTATGGTTGATATCAGTTTCAAGCCTGAGGATTTCCCCAATCAGGTCGGAATTCATCTCCTCTATACGGGCATCAATCTTGTCAATCTTTCCACAGATTTCTGCCTTCACAGCCGAAAGTTCCTGACACAGTAATGAACGGATGTCCTCCAAACCCAGAGGTTGCCTTGCTGCTTCCTCTCGGGGGGGTGCCATAATCGAGGTTGTGGCTTCTTCGCGGCCTTCAATATCTTCCAGTTGATGTTTCCTCCGTGGTTTTGGCGAGCTTCTACCCGGCATTTTAAAAATACCGGTTCGCGTTCTGATGACGTCACTTACTCGACTGCTGAACATCTGTCGGTGAATATTTTTAGATCTGTCCGGTTTGAATTTTTGAGGTTTTCAGCTTTAGACCGTGCAGAGATGATTAGCGCCGGAAGTTCGCTGTTAAAAATGTTTACAGAGATTTTAAAGGATAAGATGATTTACATTAAATGGATTGGATCTCGCATTATATATAAATCAGGGGCAAAGGAATTTTAAGGTTAGAACATAGAACAGTCCAGCACAGGAACGGACCCTTTGACTTACAATGTTTTTGCTGAACATGAAGCCTAGCTAATCTGATCTCATCTGCCTGCAAGTGATCCATATCCCCCCATTTGCTGTAAATCCATGTGCCTATTTAAACGCTTCTTAAATGCAAGTATTGTATCTGCCTTCACCACCATCCCTGGTAATGTGTTCCAGGCCCCCACCACCCTTTGTGTGAAAAATACTTGCTCTGCACATCTCTATTGTTCTTTTCCCCTCTCAACTTATAACTATGCCATCATGTTAGACATTTCCACACTCGGAAAAAGATTCTGACTGTCTAATTATCCATGGCTCTCATACATTTATATACTTCTATCAAGTCTCCTCTCAACCTCCAACGTTCCAAGCAATCCAAGACTATCCAAGCCCTCCCTGCAGCTGAAAACCTCTAATCCAGGCAACATTCTGGTAAACTTACAAAATTCTTAAGGGGTTGGACAGGCTAGATGCAGGAAGATTGTTCCCGATGTTGGGGAAGTCCAGAACAAGCGGTCACAGTTTAAGGATAAGGAGGAAATCTTTTAGGACCGAGATGAGGAAAACATTTTTCACACAGAGAGTGGTGAATTTCTGGAATTCTCTGCCACAGAAGGTAGTTGAGGCCAGTTAATTGGCTATATTTAAGAGGGAGTTAGATGTGGCCCTTGTGGCTAAAGGGATCAGGGGGTATGGAGAGAAGGCAGGTACAGGATACTGAGTTGGATGATCAGCCATGATCATATTGAATGGCGGTGCAGGCTCGAAGGGCCGAATGGCCTACTCCTGCACCTATTTTCTATGTTTCTATGTTTCTAAACCTCCTCTGCTCCCTCTCCAAATCTTCCAGACCTTTCCTGTAATGGGGCGACCAGATCTGCATGCAATATTCCAAATGCAGCATGGCCAAATTCCTAAGGAGCTGCATCAAGACTTCCTGCCCCTACCATCCTTTCTACTTGAGCTGTGAACCTGGACTTCAAGATCCCTTTGCACATCAATACTGTTTAGGGTTGGCATCTTACCAGTAACCGTATACTCTCTCCTTACAATTAACCTCCCAAAGTGCCGCACCTCACACTTGCTCAGGTTAAACTCTGTCTGCCATTTTCCCCCCCATTTCTGCAGGCAATCTATATTCCACTATATCCTCTGATGGCCTTCATCACTATCTGCAATTCCTCCAACTTTGGTGTTATCAGCCAACTTACTCACCAACCCACCATCCAAAGTTGGAGGAATTGCAGACATATATATATATAAGTAATATATATATATATATCATAAACAGCAGAGGTCTCAGCACAGATCCCTGCAGAATAAGCTTTTCCCTGTACCTCGGCACATGTGACAATAAACTAAACTAAACTAAACTCCACTGGTTACAGATCTCCAGCCAGAATATCTATCGTCCCCCACAACCCTCTGTCTTCTATGAGTAAGCCAGTTCTGAATCCATATGACCAAATCATCATGAATCCCATTCATCTTAACCTTCTGGGTCAGCCTACCATGAGAAACGTTCAACACTTTGAACAAGAAAATCAACACTTTGTAATTTCAGATATAAAAATTGTATTATTTGATTGTTTGTCATTGCTACTTTTATCTATCGATAAATTCCCCACCTACATTTTTAGATCTGGACTCCCTTTGAAGAATAGATGATTTTATAACACATTTTCATTCAGGCATTCAGGCATTCAACACGAAAATCCTGCAGATGCTAGAAATTAGAAGCATAAACAGAAAGTGCTGGAAATACTGAGCGGGTCAAGCATCATCGGTGGAGAGAGAAACAGAATCAACAAAAATGAAGTTTTTATCTATAGAGATAGGAGAAAGGGAGAGGAACAAAAGGGAAGATCTGTGAAAGGGTAGAGATCAGGAAAGATGGATTAACTTGTGGTGGTGACGACCGCTAAAAGAAGATGGTTCAGCTTCAAAAGTAATAGAGGGAGAGGATAGAGATGCAAGTGAATGAAAGCTGCAATTACCAGTAGAAAGGAAATGAACAGGATGTCAAGTCAAGTCAAGTCAAGTTTATTCGTCACATATGTTGGAAAAGAGATGGCATCATACAAGATGTTGGAAAAGAGCTGGAAAAGAGAAAAGAAAGAAAGCTTTTCACTGTACCTCAATACATGTGACAATAAACTAAACTGAACTGAAAAGACAATGGGTATTGCAAATTTGTTGAAATTAATGTGGAGCTCTGATGAGCAATATGAGACATATTGGAAGGTTAAATGTTGCTTGAGCTGACATTGAGATTTGACGGGAACAGTGTAGGAGGCCAAAGACAGGGTGGGCAGAGTGGAAGTGAGCTGGGGAATTAAAGTGCAGGAAAGAACTGCAGATGCTGGTTTCAACCGAAGATAGACACCAAATGTTGGAGTAATTCAGCGGGACAGACAGCATCTCTGGGGAGAAGGAATGGGGGACGTTTCGGGTCGAGAGCAGACTGATGATGATGTCAGTCTGAAGAAGGGTCTCGATCTGAAACCGTCACCCATTCTCACTTAGTTACTCCAGCATTTTGTGTCTATCCATGGAATTAAAGAGACAGGCGACTGGAACATCAGGGTCATGCTTACAGCCTGTACAGAGATCTCCTGCATAACAATCACTAAGCTTTTGTCTTATGTTTTCCAAGTATTATGGAGACACATTGTGGAGGAGTGTAAAGGGCCTATCCCACTTGGGCCGTCATTGACGCGACAGGCCGGTAGTGACAGACGCGCGACGGTCGCGCGCGTCATCATGCATCCGCACAGACGTCTGGAGCACGTGACATCATTTGAAGATGGACACAAAATGCAGGAGTAACTCAGCGAGACCGGCAGCATCTCTGGAGAGAAGGAATGGATGGGTCGAGACTCTTCTTCTGACTGAAGAAGTGTCTCGACCCGAAACGTCACCCATTGCTTCTCTCCAGAGATGCTGCCGGTCTCGCTGAGTTACTCCTGCATTTTGTGTCTATCTTCAATCATCTTGGCCCCGCTCTGGGAGTAGGAGTGGGGGAGGATCCGGATCCGCAACGGCCGTGAGCCCCAGGCCGAGCTCAGCGATCGTTTGCCTGCTTCTGCTGCTGTTGGAGGTGAGACGTTACGCCACGTCAGGGTCTTGGGCCTGTCCCACTTTGGCCGTCAGTAACGCGACAGGCCAGTGGCGCGCAAAGATTTAATTCAGGACGAAGTCCACACTCCTCCTTAACGCCACTCCACAGTCCTCCACGCCACACCATGCACCCGTCCCGCGCTACCCACCTGCTACCCACACGCTACCCACATGCTACTCACACGCCAGCAGGTCACGTAAATGGCGCGCGAATGACAGCCAAGTGGGACAGGCCCTTAAGTAATGGCACTGCTTCATCTGTAAAGGGTATTGTGGGCTAAACAAAAAGAGAAGGTAAAAGTACAAGCGTTGCTTTGGAATGTTGACAGGGGCTGCAACAAGATCAAGAGAAAGTTCAGGCATGGGGTGATTAATGGAAAGTAGCATTTGTGCCACACAGGTTCCAATCAATGAGCATCACCAGCAAAAGAGAATTTCATCAACTGCCCTTGGAATTCAGCGTCAGGCTGTTGCAGCTATAACGTTAGGGCTACTGCCAGAAACATAACAGGACCAGACTCATAATTACTGTGCATACAAAAGCAGATCAGACAGTGGATAACTTGCAGAATGTGACTCCCCTATGACACTCCAGCCATATGAACTTTTAGAATGCACAGTAGGAATTATGAAGGATAGACTTGCAAAAGGGTGCATATCCAACAAGGCTAAAAAAGCACCGAGTTCCAGGATGAGACATTCTGCTTGATTCCATCTACCACTATAATTATTTACTCTACCCATGATGTGCATTATTGAAGCAGAATGCACCATTAACAAATGCACTCCTTTTACTTCTTTAGTCTACTCCAACAATAGCGTATCGTGGGCGGCACAGTGGCGCAGCGGTAGAGTTGCTGGAGATCCGTGTTTGATCTCGACTACGGGTGCTGTTTGTATGTTCACCCGTGACCCGCGTGGGTTTTCTCCGAGATCCTGCCACACTCCACAGACGCACAGGTATGGAGGTTAATTGGCTTGGCAAATGTAAAAATTGTTCCTTGTGGGTGTAGGATAGTGTTAATATGTGGGGATTGCTGGTTGGCACGGACCCCGTGGGCCGAAGGGTTTGTTTCCGCAATGTATCTTTAAACTAAACTCCCAATTCCCTCCCAATTTCTTACTCTCTTCCAACAAAAAATACCTTAGTGCTCTGTCCATGCGAACACTATATCTGCACCACCCCCTGCAAGTCACATACTATCATGATTTGGAAATATACTGCCATGTCAGTGGGTGTAGATACAGGAACTCTTTCTCCAAGAACACAATGCAAGAGTAGGTTCACCAAAAGGATTGATTAGCACCTCGTCCACCAACCAAAGCATGCTTGCCTTCTACCATCAAGATAATTGGTTCTCATGAGAAGAGTTTTGACCTGAAACATGTTCTCCAGAGATGCTGCCTGACCCGCTTAGTTGCTTCAGCACTTTATGTCCTTTGGAAATCCATCTGATGTACAAGAAAGAAACACATGAAGGAAATGTTTTTCTTTAATTCAGGTTGACAGTGTGCACAAGTTGCAAATGTTGTCACCAGACTTTCCTCGCCTCTCAAATCCTCTCAGAACTCTGCCTCCAAGAGGATGTGGGTGGCAAGTGTCTGAAAACTCATCATCTGCTCATTCACCAGTTCACCCATTGTCCTAACTCCAAGATAGATTACTGCTCCTTCATTGCCAACAGATCTAATGCCCATAACTCCCATCCCAACAGCAGAGTGGGAATATCTTCATCAGCATGACTGCAGCATTCCAATAGGTTTCTGAACATTACCTTCCCAAGGCCAATTGGGGATATCTAATAAATTTCAGCCTTGCTAGTAATGTCTACATCCAGTTAATGAATTAAAGAAAAACATTCAATAAGATACCCTCTCATCCTTCTAAATTCCAGTATATACAAGCCCAGTCTCTCCATTCTTTCAACATATGACAGTCCCGCCATTCCGTGAATTAACCTTGTGAACCTACGTTGCACTCCCTCAATAGCAAGAATCTATCTATCTATATACTATTAAAACTCTCGTGCCATCCGACCGGCTGCCGTCCGGCTGCCTTTCTGCCTTTTGATTCGTTGACTTTCTGCCTTTTGATTTGTTGACGGCTGCTCCTTCCTATCAGCTTCCAACACACTTCGAAACAAGCTTGCAAGACAGGAACACTCTGAACCTTTCACTGCTGCAGCAGGCAGGGGAGGTGCAATTGGATTTTTTTCTTGAGGGAGGCAGGGGAGTGCTGGAATCTTACATTTGGGAACGGCTTCAGTTCCATTGGAGGAGACGGGTGCATGGTGGAATATTGGGTTGGGGGATCACACCATTGGGGGAGCAGACCCAACGGGTCTGCACTTGGTCTAGTATACTATTAAAACTCTCGTGCCATCCGACCGGCTGCCGTCCGGCTGCCTTTCTGCCTTTTGATTCGTTGACTTTCTGCCTTTTGATTTGTTGACGGCTGCTCCTTCCTATCAGCTTCCAACACACTTCGAAACAAACTTGCAAGACAGGAACACTCTGAACCTTTCACTGCTGCAGCAGGCAGGGGAGGTGCAATTGGATTTTTTTCTTGAGGGAGGCTGGGGAGTGCTGGAATCTTACATTTGGGAACGGCTTCAGTTCCATTGGAGGAGACGGGTGCATGGTGGAATATTGGGTTGGGGGATCACACCATTGGGGGAGCAGACCCAACGGGTCTGCACTTGGTCTAGTATACTTTTAAAACTCTGTGTGTGTGTGTGTGTGTGTGTGTGTGTGTGTGTGTGTGTGTGTGTGTGTGTGTGTGTGTGTGTGTGTGTGTGTGTGTGTGTGTGTGTGTGTGTGTGTGTGTGTGTGTTTGTTTGTTTGTGGGTGTATGTCAGATTAGATTTTCAGATTAGATTTTTGGCCTTTGATTCGTTGGTCCACCAAAACCACACGCAAAAACTCCGAGATGTTTTCCATTTCGCTAGCCATTTCACCTTTATATTCGCAAATCCACTCCTCATTAAATTTCGTCGTTTTTATGTACACATTTAAAATAAAATCCTTCCCCCCCCCCTCACTCATTTTTTCGCCACCTGCTGGCCAGCCACCATAACGTCTGCTGCCGCCCGGCTCTCCTCCACTTTCCCCCCCCCCCCCCCCCCGGCCCGGCTCTGTCATGCCATGCTGGCTCAAGCCAAAGATCGGCTGTTCCCCGGCTGCTTTTCGCCATCCTCTTTCCGAGGACGGCGAAAAGCAGCGGGGGAACAGCCGATCTTTGGCTTGAGCCAGTGTGACAGAGCCGGTGCATCAACGGCTCACTCGGCATTACGCCCAAGACACCATTCAGATAATAATCTGCCTTCCTGTTCTTGCCACCAAACTGGATAACCTCACGTTTATCCTCATTAGACTGCATCTGCCCACTCACCCAACCTGTCCAAGTCACCCTGCACCCTCATAGCATCTTCTTCAGTGTTCACTCTGCCACCGAGCTTTGTGTCGTCTGCATATTTGCTAATGTTACTTTGAATCCTTTCATCTAAATCATCAAATGTATAATGTATAATCCAGTGTGAGTTCAGCTATGCTTTTTACCTTTTACACTGATGATTGTCGTACAGATACACCAAATCAATATATTTTAAAGTACTCAGATGATACAGTTCTATTATCTCTGTTAAGTAACTCAGACAACCCTGGGCTGCACCAACTTGGCGTGAACAAACTGGTCGAGTGGACTGATAATAATGCTCTTGAGATTAACACAAAGAAAACCGAAGAGATTGTATTTGGTTCACCATCTGACTCTCATAAAGTTTTTCTTGTTATCCATTATAAAAAAATCAAGCAGGTATTTTCATTTAAATACTTGGGGGTAACGATAGATCATCAGTTATCATGGAATGACCACATTGATAAGATTTGCAATAAGACAAAACAAAGAATTTGGTTTCTGCGCCGATTTAGATCTTTCGGAACAAGTAGACAAATCATAGAAACATAGAAACATAGAAATTAGGTGCAGGAGTAGGCCATTCGGCCCTTTGAGCCTGCACCGCCATTCAATATGATCATGGCTGATCATCCAACTCAGTATCCCGTACCTGCCTTCTCTCCATACCCTCTGATCCCCTTAGCCACAAGGGCCACATCTAACTCCCTCTTAAATATAGCCAATGAACTGGCCTCGACTACCCTCTGTGGCAGGGAGTTCCAGAGATTCACCACTCTCTGTGTGAAAAAAGTTCTCCTCATCTCGGTTTTAAAGGATTTCCCCCTTATCCTTAAGCTGTGACCCCTTGTCCTGGACTTCCCCAACATCGGGAGCAATGTTCCTGCATCTAGCCTGTCCAACCCCTTAAGAATTTTGTAAGTTTCTATAAGATCCCCTCTCAATCTCCTAAATTCTAGAGAGTATAAACCAAGTCTATCCAGTCTTTCTTCATAAGACAGTCCTGACATCCCAGGAATCAGTCTGGTGAACCTTCTCTGCACTCCCTCTATGGCAATAATGTCCTTCCTCAGATTTGGAGACCAAAACTGTACGCAATACTCCAGGTGTGGTCTCACCAAGACCCTGTACAACTGCAGTAGAACCTCCCTGCTCCTATACTCAAATCCTTTTGTTATGAAAGCTAACATACCATTCGCTTTCTTCACTGCCTGCTGCACCTGCATGCCCACTTTCAATGACTGGTGTACCATGACACCCAGGTCTCGCTGCATCTCCCCTTTTCCTAGTCGGCCACCATTTAGATAATAGTCTGCTTTCCTGTTTTTGCCACCAAAATGGATAACCTCACATTTATCCACATTATACTGCATCTGCCAAACATTTGCCCACTCACCCAGCCTATCCAAGTCACCTTGCAGTCTCCTAGCATCCTCCTCACAGCTAACACTGCCCCCCAGCTTAGTGTCATCTGCAAACTTGGAGATATTGCCTTCAATTCCCTCATCCAGATCATTAATATATATTGTAAATAGCTGGGGTCCCAGCACTGAGCCTTGCGGTACCCCACTAGTCACTGCCTGCCATTGTGAAAAGGACCCGTTTACTCCTACTCTTTGCTTCCTGTTTGCCAGCCAGTTCTCTATCCACATCAATACTGAACCCCCAATGCCGTGTGCTTTAAGTTTGTAAACTAATCTCTTATGTGGGACCTTGTCGAAAGCCTTCTGGAAGTCCAGATACACCACATCCACTGGTTCTCCCCTATCCACGCTACTAGTTACATCCTCGAAGAATTCTATAAGATTCGTCAGACATGATTTACCTTTTGTAAATCCATGCTGACTTTGTCCAATGATTTCACCACTTTCCAAATGTGCTGCTATCCCATCTTTAATAACTGACTCTAGCAGTTTCCCCACTACCGATGTTAGACTAACTGGTCTGTAATTCCCCGTTTTCTCTCTCCCTCCCTTCTTAAAAAGTGGGGTTACGTTTGCTACCCGCCAATCCTCAGGAACTACTCCAGAATCTAAAGAGTTTTGAAAGATTATTACTAATGCATCCACTATTTCTGGAGCTACTTCCATAAGTACTCTGGGATGCAGCCTATCTGGCCCTGGGGATTTATCGGCCTTTAATCCATTTAATTTACCCAACATCACTTCCCGGCTAACCTGGATTTCACTCAATTCCTCCAACTCCTTTGACCCGCGGTCCCCTGCTATTTCCGGCAGATTATTTATGTCTTCCTTAGTGAAGAAGGAACCAAAGTAGTTATTCAATTGGTCCGCCATATCCTTGTTCCCCATGATCAACTCACCTGTTTCTGACTGCAAGGGACCTACATTTGTTTTAACTAATCTCTTTCTTTTGTTATTTTTTACCGCTGTGATAATGAGTGGTTTGCAATACTGTAAGATTACATGGTACAAGAGTTTGTCTGCTACTACAAAATAAAAACTGCTCCAACTATTAAAAATCTGCTCAAAGGATGTAGGTCAACCTCTTCAGAAATTGTATGAATCATCCTACCATAAAAACATACTAAGGATGGCCAACAATATTTCTTCTGACCCCAACCACGTTCTGAACAGTGAGTACAATTTGTTACCATCAAACCGGAGATATAGGGTCCCAAAATTTAATAAGGTTAGACTGAAGCACTCTTTTGTGAACCAGTCAATTGTCGAACTAAATACGGCGCTTAATCCCAGATCAAATGCATGCTGATGGGCCTCAAATGTTGTCCTCTGTTCTTGTAATGTTGTGTTGAATGTATGTATTTTTGGGTCCTGTCTTGATGTCTTAATGCATGACTTTTCAAGTCTCTTTTATAGAAACATAGAAACATAGAAAATAGGTGCAGGGGTAGGCCATTCGGCCCTTCGAGCCTGCACCACCATTCAATATGATCATGGCTGATCATCCAACTCAGTATCCTGTACCTGCCTTCTCTCCATACCCCCTGATCCCTCTAGCCACAAGGGCCACATCTAACTCCCTCTTAAATATAGCCAATGAACTGGTCTCAACTACATTCTGTGGCAGAGAATTCCACAGATTCACCACTCTCTGTGTAAAAAATGTTTTTCTCATCTCAGTCCTAAAAGACCCCCCCCTTATCCTTAAACTGTGACCCCTTGTTCTGGACTTCCCCAACATCGGGAACAATCTTCCTGCATCTAGCCTGTCCAACCCCTTAGAATTTTGTAAGTTTCTATAAGATCCCCCCTCAATCTTCTAAATTCTAACGACTCTTTTATATGATGTTGTAAATGAAGCTGCTACGATGCAAAACAAATTTCAGGCTTTGTTCTGACAATAAAGTAATATCGTAATTGTAATATTGTAAATAACTGCGGTCCCAGCACCGAGCCTTGCTAGTCACTGCCTGCCATTCTAAAAAGGGACCTGTTAATCCCTACTCTTTGTTCAGTACCCTACCTCCAATACCATGTGATCTAATTTTACCCACTAATCTCCTATGTGAGATCTTATCAAAGGCTTTCTGAAATTCAATTCAATTCAATTCAACTTTAATGTCATTGCACAAATACTGAGTATGGGTACAACGAAATGCAGTTTTGTGTCAGTCCGTAGTAGTAGTGCAATATAGAAATTTAAAAAAAAAGAGGATACAGAATTATCAAAAATACAGAGTCCGGGTACAATACATCCACTGGCTCTCCCTTGGCCATTTTCCTAGTTACATCCTCAAAAAACATTTCTGAAGAGCGTAGTGATGTTTCAGCCAGAACCCTTCTTCAAAAGAAGTGTCTGAAGAAGAGTCACTATCCATAACATCACCTATCCATGTTCTTCAAAGATGCTTCATGACCAGCTGAGTTACTCCAGCACTTTGTGTCTTTTTTTGTAAACCAGTTCCTTGTTTCTCCAATAGTTGAGTCATGTTTGACTTAGGATCACACAATGCAAACCATGTGCTATCAATTTCATCCTATATCGTGGGAAATCCCACTGTCCAAAAAAGTGGCTGAGCCAATCTTGAGGTTCTTGCCATGATATTAAATGTGATGCTCTCCCGGGATTGGGTATTTTTGAAGCAGAGATTTTTAAAGCAGAGAATCCAAAATTAGTTCTTTTACTATTCCTTATATCTTCATTCTCCTTCTGCTTGCTTCCCCAGCAATGCTGCTGATTGTGCACACAAATCAAGTTCAAGTTCAAGTTCAAGTTCAAGTTACATTTATTGTCACATGCAATTGGTACAGTGAGGTTTGAGTTACCATACAGCCATACATATAAAAAGAACACAATACACGATAGAGTTGAACATGAACATCCCCCTCAGTGGAATCAACGTTTCCCACTGTGAGAAACTGAGAAACTCTCAGGCTGGGATGTTTGGGTTGTAATGACAGTGGAACAAATGGTGAAATCACACCGTGAAATTAACAGCAGCTTTAAGATTTCCATGCACGAGTTCTTGAAGGTGTCAATCCCCAATTCGCTGTCAGTGATTCAGTGCACCTCTACAAGCACTGCTGGCTTCAGCCTTATCAAATGGATTCACGAGATCTCAGTTGAACTGATATGAGTTTAAGCTAATTACAAGCTACCCTGAATATCTTGTGTTTTTTAATGTGATGTCTGTGAGATTTGATAGCACAGCACATCATAATTAATCCTTCCCACAGCTCCTGATTCCAAGGACCAGGACAAAAAAAAACCCATGTGATATGTGTAGATGGTTTATGCATGCAACCTATAACGTAGCTACCTCAATACCACTAACCACGCCCTGCCATATCAGTATAATTGTGATATCCTCCCCTTGTTCCCCCCTGTTGGTTCCAGCACGCCTGAAGACTAGATGCAGTCAGTGCTGGGACGTGTGTACCATGTGCTATAATAAAAGACTCAGTAAAGGTTACAGTGTGTTAGACTTCATTCCTTTACATGGTGTCAGCAAGTAAGCCTAGCGCCTCCTGTTTATCGGTTTTTATTTCTACCTTGCGTATCAGTGTTTAATTTCATTTTGTCATAGCATCTTCATGCCGAAAGCCATCACCCCTTGTCTTTGACGCTGACATTACGGAACGATGGGCTACTTTCGTGATGAACTTCAAGCACTTCGTTAATATTGTGCACCGAAATGACCCAGATGCGGTCAAAGCCTCCCTTCTGTTGAACCTTGCCGGTCCAGACGCCATGAAACGGGCTCAAGCTTTCGTCTACACTCCAGCGGTCCTGGATGACAACGACCAGGTCGTCGAGCCGGCGGAATCTGCCAATGACCCGGTATGTCTCTTGCGCAAGTTTGCGGAGATTTGTGACTTGCCCTCCAACCGCATATTGGAGCGGGCTAGATTCTTTACTCGTAAGCAGCAGCCTGATGAGCCTGTTGAGTGTTTTATCGCTGACCTGCGCTACCTTGCTCAGCGGTGCCGTTTCGATACCATGCGTGATCAACTCACCAGGGATATCCTGGTCACCGGCTTGCTAGATCAGAAACTACGTGCAGATCTGCTGCAGAAGCCAGACCTCACTCTAACTCAGGCAATGCATGCCTGCCGTATCGCTGAAGTGGTTGTCCCGCCACATGGGCTGAGGAGGTCTGAAAACCGTGCCATAAATCTAACTGGCTTCGCTGTGCCCCATCGCAGGCAGGACAATTTTCGCCCTCCGCCGCGTCCCGCTCGCACATCTCGGGTCCCGAATACCAAGAAATGCCCCAACTGCAGTTATGTCCACTTCATGCAGTCCCAGTGCCCGGCATTTGGAAAGGCCTGTAACTTCTGTGGGAAAATGAACCATTTTGCAGCTGTATGCCGCTCCCGTGGGAAAGCTCCCCAACCTTCCAGACAATTCTTAAACAACCTTCAGCAGGTTGATAATGACCTCGATTCACAGTCTTCTGTCGACACTGCCCCCGACTCTGAGCTCAGCGTTTCCATGGGAGACACCAGTATTTACACTCTCCTCCATAGTCGATCTCGCCTCCCCGATCCTTCTGTGCTCGTTACTGTGGACAACAACTCCTTCTCTGCGAAGCTAGATACGGGGGCGAAAGTGAATGTTATGTCAACATCACTGTTCAACAAGATAAGGAATAATGAGCTGTTGACTGCTGATCGCTCTATACTACGTGCTTATGGGGGAGAAGAGCTAACACCTGTGGGGAGGGCCACCTTCCATTGGGCCGGGCCAGGTCGTTCGCTTGCAGACTTCCACCGGTTTCTCCCGACTCGCAACTGTGGTCGGGGTGGACAATTCGCCACGGTCCTACTTGGTGGACTTTGAAGGGACTATCTATCACCGCAGCCGCCAGCACCTGTTGGCTGTCAACGAGCCTAAGCCTCCCCCTGCGGCCACGCATGCTCCTCGGTTGCGATTCGAGCCTCCAACCACTAACTACCCCTCGACTCGCTGCGTGCCCCCATCTGCCCGTTCGCCGCGGTCCCCTCACCCTGCTCCTCCGGGTTTCTCAACCCCTGTCCGATCCTCCCCTTCCCGCTCTCCTCTCTCACCGCCTGCTCCGATCTCTCCTGCACAGTCCCCTTCCCCTAACTCTCCTGTGCCGGTCGGCTCCCCTTCCGCATTCCGGGCTGCGTTCTCCTTCCCAGCTGTTCCTGCTCCTCCTCCTCTTCTTTCAGGTGGGGAGGGTGAGGGTGCCATGCGCACCCGCTCGGGTCAGATTGTCAGACCTCCTGACCGTTACGGTGATTTCGTTTAGATTTGCAGGTTTTGTATAATCTCCCTGCCACCATTTAATCTTTGATTTCTTAATTTTCTAAGAGGAAGGATGTAGATGGTTTATGCATGCAACCTATAACGTAGCTATCTCAATACCACTAACCACGCCTACCCATATCAGTATAACTGTGATATCCTCCCCTTGTTCCCCCCTGTTGGTTCCAGCACGCCTGAAGACTAGATGCAGTCAGTGCTGGAACGTGTGTACCATGTGCTATAATAAAAGACTCAGTAAAGGGTACAGTGTGTTAGACTTCACTCCTTTACAATTATATATGATGAATATTTCAAGATAAAAAGGGTTTTTGTAAGACGCTTAAGTTTGATATTTTAGCTTCTCTCTGTGCCGTGTGTGTATTCTGAACTTTATTTTGCAATATTTACCATCTTTGAAAAGTTAATGAAGCATCATGTTTTTGAACCGTCTTTTCTGTCTATGAGAATTATTTCCTGTGAATGGCTGATTGGCCAATTTAATGACATAAATGCTGGACACCCGACATCTCCTTGGAATTGAAGCAACAAGGAAATGCAGATGCTGGTTTACAAAAAAGGACAGAGTGCTGGAGTAACTCAGCGGGTCATGCAGCTTCTCTAGAGAACATGGATAGGTGACGTTTTGGGTCGGGACTCTTCTTCGGACTGAGATTTTGAATTGAAGTCTGACAGCAAAAGTAATCAGTAAGAGGAACGTACTCACCTCAGAGACTGCTCGAACTTTATTGGCGGCTTACTTCAAGTTCAGTGGCGAGTGCATTTGCTTCACTGCCAACTGTAAGTTCTAGGTGTGATCATTAGTTGGAAAGGGAAGATGGCCAAAGCCTCCATATTGACTGTCACAGCCAGTAACTGTAGACGACACTGAATGTTGTAATCCTGTGATAAATTTCTTAAAAGAAGTGGAGTGTATCAAATCTCCACTTCTTAGTACATAAAAACCATTCACCTCTGCCTATATCCACTAATCCTAGGTTGAGCTCAACAGCAATGCGTGGACCCATTGAGTCCCCTACCCCAACGTAATATTCCACCACTCACCCATACACGAGTCGATGTTCAGTCAAAATAGCAATCACGGCCCGGCAAGCCTTCCCCAACTGCACAAGGCGCGGATACGGAGCCCAGTGCGCACGCTCGGGGAGACGGCGTCATTTTGCGTCACTGGCGCCATTTTCAATTGTGACGTGGCCGACGGGCCTCCCTCAACTGCACAAGCGCGGCCGACAGACCCGGCAAGTGGGGACGCTGTATAAAGTTAATTTATGTTTTTAAAGGAAATTACTTTGTCAAATCGAATAAAACTTGCTACTCCATAACCGCACGCTAATGGTGAGTTAGGTGGGCATAAAATTGTTGCGCTATCGTGTACAATTTTTGCGCAGTTTAGGGAATATACAAACATACATACAAACAAATACACATATATACAAGTTGAGAGTTTTAGTAATATATAGATTACAACAAACGTTGACGAGGAACTCAACATAAGACGTCCAAATGGACCACTTGTCAATCATTTATTTGCCTGAAAATCAGCAGAAAAGCTTTTGTTTCTGCTTGCCAGGCCACAACGGTGGGGTGAATAGGACGGACAATGTCAAGACCCTTCATGAGCCCCTTTCCAAACATTGCCTCTTCATTCCTTCCTCATGTAATGGCTGACCCACTGAGTTTCTCTAGCAGTTTGATTCCAGCATCTGTTACTCCATGTATCTCCATTCTCCTTCTGCTTGCTTCCCCAGCAATACTGTTGATTGTTCACACAAATCAAGTTCAAGTTCCACGGTGTTAAAGTCAGCAGGCCCAACACTACGGAGCTCCAACACAGGCGATCCCCGGCAAGGCATCGTCCCGCTCCGCGATGGAGTTCAGTGCTGCGCCGCTGCTGAATCTCTGGCCGGTCTCCGGTAGGAAAGGCCGCACCAATCCAGTTGGTAGGCCACGAGGGTGGAGGGGGGCGCAGATTCGACTCGGAGAAAAGACGCATCTCCGTCCAGGTATGTGACTGGGAAACAGTTTCCCCTTATTCCCCCCCACCACCCCAACATAAAAAAGACTAAGAATCATCACTGAAAACTATATTGGAATTTGGTACCATTGTCTACAAGAAGTCCAGATACGACCTTAGTGAGGCCATTAAAAAGGCCAAAAGGGACTTCTGCTCCAAGCTGGAGGATGAGACGGATGTTCGGCAGCTGTGGCGGGGCTTGAATGCAATCACCTCCTACAAGACAAAATCAGGAGACAGCACACATGTAAGTGAAACTGTTACGCACGCTTTGATTGGGAGAACACTGATGTGCCTTCTCGAGCCCTCATTCGCTGTGATGCTATTTCGGTCATGGTCACCGAGGTCGACGTCAGAAAATCCTTCAGAGGGGTGAACCCCCGGAAAGCACCTGGACCTGATGGTATACCCGGTTGTGTTCTAAACACCCGTGCGGACCAACTGGCTGGAGTTTTTACGGATATTTTCGATCTCTCACTTCTGAGGTCTGAGGTACCGACCTGCTTTAAAAGAGCATCACTTATACCGGTGCCCAAGAAATGCAAGCCTCAATGACTATCGACCAGGGACACTAACACCGGTGGTGATGAAGTGCTTTGAGAGGTTGATCATGGCGCAAATCAACTCATATCTCGAGAAAAACCTGGACCCACTGCAGCTCACTTACCGCCACAACAGATCAACGGTGGATGGGATCTCGCTGGCTCTCCACTCCGCTCTGGACCACTTGGACAACAAAAAGACATATGTCAGGCTGTTATTCATTGACTACAGCTCGGCATTTAACACTATCATCCCCTCCATGCTGGTTACCAAACTCTCAGAATTGGGTCTCTGCGCATCCCTCTGCAATTGGATCCTCGACTTCCTCGTCCACAGACCACAGTCTGTCCGTATTCGTGGAAATGTGTCAGCCTCAATATCAATCAGCACGGGAGCACCTCAATGTACAGCCTGCTCAGCCCCCTGCTGTACTCACTCTATACTCATGGCTGCGTAGCCGGTCATAGTGCGAACTCCATCATCAAGTTCGCTGATGACACCACTGTTGTGGGACGTATCACTGATGGAGATGAGTTAGAGTATAGAAGTGAGATTGACCGTTTGACCAAATGGTGCCAGCACAATAACCTGGCTCTCAACACCAGCAAAACCAAGGAACTGATTGTGGACTTTGGAAGGGGTAGTATGGGGACCCATAGTCCCGTTTATATCAACGGGTCGATGGTGGAGAGAGTCAAGAGCTTCAAATTCCTGGGTGTACATATCTCTGAAGATCTCTCCTGGTCCGAGAACACGGATGCAATTATAAAGAAAGCACATCAGCACCTCTACTTCCTGAGAAGATTACGGAGAGTCGGTATGTCAAGGAGGACTCTCTCGAACTTCTACAGGTGCACAAGAGAGAGCATGCTGACCGGTTGCATCATGGCTTGGTTCGGCAACTTGAGTGCCCAGGAGCGTAAAAGACTGCAAAAAGTTGTAAACACTGCCCAGTCCATCATCGGCTCTGACCTCCCCACCATCGAAAGGATCTATCGCAGTTGTTGCCTCAAAAAGGCTACCAGCATCATCAAAGACTGATACCATCCTGGCCACTCACTCATCTCCCAGCTGCCTTCAGGTAGAAGGTACAGGAGCCTGAAATCTGTAACATCCAGGTTCAGGAATAGCTACTTCCCACAGCCATCAGGCTATTTTACTTCGGAGTCATGTGAATGACTACGTGAAGAAGGCCGTTCAGCCGCACGTGCGTCATTACGTCAGACGCATTGGTGCAGGCGGCCGCTTGGGGAGCAGGAGCTCCTCCAACGTGGGTAAGTTTAAACTCAAGGTAAGCTTGTTTCTTACCTGTTTTATTCCCTGTAGGAACCTCTTGTTCCAGAGGCTTTCTGCCGGAGGATTCGCGAGGCCCGACGAGGGAACCAGCTATGGGCTGTGGGGAAACCCCGGTTCTTGCCGCCAAGAGCGGGTAGCTGGAAAATGTCGGGTTCGCGACGTTGGTCGCTGACTGGGGTCAGTGGCTTCCAGGTGCTCCGGGTGCCGCGAGGATTCACTCCGATAGGCACATAGACGCTGGGGTTCCCAGGGAGGGGACCTCCAGCAGGCCGGGTGCCGGGAGGGGGTTTCCCCTCCGACAATAAAATTTATGCAGGGGTGTCCCGAGGAAGGGGACTTCCAGTAGGCCTGGTGGGCTTCCCGCCGATATGAATATGAATACTGGGGTTTCCCGGGGAGGGGACCTCCAGTAGACGGGGAGTCGGGAGGGGTTTTCCCTCCGACAATATGGAGGGCTTTTCCCTCCGATATGAATGTTAAGCCTAGGGTTCCCGTGGAGGGGACCTCCAGTAGACCGGGAGTCGGGATATAAATATATATGCTGGGTGTCGGGAGGTTTTTCCCCGATATACATATAGAGGCTGATGTTCCCGGGTAGGGAAATCCAGTAATTATGCGGGTTTCAGACCGCAGGGGTCCCCAGGTAAGGGGTTAAACGGACCGGAACGGTCAGCCCTGGGCCGGTAGGGGTTTTCCCTCCGGTAATATATAAGGGTGCTGGGATTCCCGGGGGTGGGGAAATCCACCAGCTATGCGGTGCCCAGACTGCAGAGGTCCCCAAGATATGGGGTAAATCGACCCAAGTGGTCAGTCCTGGTGCCGGGAGGGTTCCTTCCGGGGGAAAAAATTAATAATGTGGAATTGCCAGGATGGAGCCTTATTGAGAGGAGGCTCAAGATAGATACACCCTAACATCAGGAGATATGGCAGTGTTGGGCAGATGGGAGAGCCCTTGCCAGCAGCGCCTTGTAACAGGGCTGCATAATGGGGATGACGAATATATGGCAATGCCAACCTATTGCTCTAAGCCGTGTCAGCAGCGCCTTGTATAGGGCTGTTTAAATGTATGGCAGCAGCACCTGTAGAAGGGCTGCAATGATGTCTCCCTCATGGAGGAGGTGAGCTTACCGGGGCATTTTCTGACCCTGAAGGGTGGACTTGTTGGAGAGGTCATGCCAGCAGCGCCTATTAGTAGGGCTGCTTAATGTTTACCTTATGGAAGAGGAGAACACGCCGGGTCAGTGTAATCTGATGCTGAGGCTGAGGGTATAGCGTGGAGCATACCTCAAGGGATGAAGGGCACCTGTCAGAGGTACGATTCCTGGAAGCAAGGTTGCCATCACAACACAATGCAGTGAACACCGCTATCAGGGGACGTTAGAGCCACCTGCCGAATCTTCTATTCAGGTAAGACCTATTCCACAGGCAAAACCTGAAGGACGAAGCATAAACTGTTGGACCAATTAGGCCAACGATGAGTAAGGATTCATAGTTTAAGGGGAAAACGCATCCCACGGCTTCATCAGCAGGAAGTGGTTCACTGAAGCTGATAGCAGCATTAAGCTGACCAGAGTTACTCTACAACTAAGTGACCACGAACAAGTTGGTAAGATTTACAATTGGTTGGGCAATACACAAATAACTGATACATTGTCATCTACTCAGAGGCATTTTAACCAGGTAGCTGGATGATACTAGTATTCCAAGAAGGTTGGAATTTGGCCAGAAGAGTGTTGAGCCAGGTCCAGTATTTTTAGCCAGGTTGCCTTCGAGACAGACTCGGAGATATGGTGAATTGTCTTTCAAGGCAAGGTCAGAATTATGGCAAGAGTTGTCTTGGGACATGTGAGAATTATCGGAACTGGCCAGAGTTGCCGTCAGGGCAGACTCGAAATGATGGCAGGTGTGGCTGTTCATTATGAAAGAAGGGTGATCAAACTGATTTCATAGGGTTTTCCATGTACAATGATCATCAGAGATATTTGAAGGCATTGTTATGATGAGGCAATTTAAACAGTATGATAACAATAAATTATTCAAAGGACTACTCAGAATTCAAAAACACTTGTGATGTATTGTCTGGATTATATTTTGATGCTGTATTTGACTAAAATCCACTCAGTTTCAAGCTAATTGAGGAATTGTTCTCTCCTATCCAGTAAATTAGGTTGTTATCAAATGGATAGTTGGCCTGTGACTCCGCCCTGGGCAACAGATTGGAATCAATAGAAACCTGGAACAGCCTTGTGGTTATAAAGGAATTCCTATTCATTAGACTAACTGGCAATGTAATAGATGTGATGCAGCTGTGCAAGTGGGAGAACTGACAGCATGCTTAATGACAAACAATAAGGGTCATGAAGATCATGGATAATACAAATTGCTATTGCCAGCTGAAACTAATAAGCCACTATGATGGACAAACAGTATTCAGCATTGCTCCAGTAGTTGATCAATAAATATGTCATTATATTGCAAAAAAGATGCTATGGCTTAAGGTGGGAACATGCGAATGTCATCTCTAGTTGAGGTGCAGGAGATTTGCAATGAGTTATTAACTCCTCAGTATTGGTATCAACTATCTATAGACCCTAAGTGCATTTATGGGTTAAAGAGTGATTGAGTGAATTTGCATAGGTGCATGCTCAACTTCATGTTGATACACTAAGATGTGGCATATGATAAGCACGAGGGTGCAATCAGGGGAAAGATCCTGTAAAAGGTACATAATCTAATTTGCCACTGGAGTATCATTAAGTACAGATCAATGACAACACAGAATGGGTGTTGGACCACGCACTATTTATGAAATTCTGATTTAATGCAACACCGAATATAGATATATTGTTTTCATGCTAATTAAAGGTTGCAAAAATGTATGGCATAACAGTGGCGAAAGATACATTCTCGCTACAAGCATGAGGAATGGTCTTTTATGTCTTCCTCCAATTTGCTTTATGAGTCAGGTCTTGAAATAGTCATCAAGAGTCGCTTTAGGTTCCAACTGTGGAATTGGCCTATGCTGTTTGATCCCCGATTTGTCGGGAATAATAATAATGCAACATTATATGGTTATTTTAAACGTAACTTGCTGGTTCAGCCTGTGGCTTGAGAGATCAGCTGTTGCATGATAAAATTAATATATGTTCTACAGATTCTCCATAGACTGCTTACGGCTTGGGTTGTCACGCCTATTTTTGTATGTATTCACAGTGCTGGAATGGTACCAAAAAAGCGGTACTTTGCTGTTTCAGATGGGAAGCGTTTGTTTAATGCTCGTGTTACATTTAAAATGGTACAGATCCTGAGCTATTGCAGTTCATTTAAATGGTTTTTGACAATATTGAGTTATAGGATCATTAACTGTGCCAAGGTGCTTTCCATCAGACTTACTGCAGCTAACAAGGTCCAAGTTGTTGGGTTCACCTCGGATATCGAGTTAGTAAAGGATATCTGTTACACAAGGTTCCCAGGACAAGTACAATGCAGTATGGGAGATTGACATTGTGTTAACACTATTTCACTAGGGGTTTCCAGCTACATTCTTAGCCTTGACCGGACCTCATTAGGTAGTTATCCTCCTGGCGCTGGTTAGCACAACAGGTCACTCGTTACATTATTGTGACAGGAGAGGATGGTATAGCTGCGAATATATGCATAAGATTTTATGCTATAATTAATTTAAGCAGAGCAGTAGGGGTGTCAGGTCTCAAGATAGTTCAAGACATACACAGGGACCTTTCGTGATGTGGGGACACACATTTACAACAATACGTCAAGGTCACCAAGAGCATTTGAGACTCTGAGCTAACTACGATTGTTAGTTACAAAAGACGTTATAAGAACCTATCTGCTCAGATCTTGCCAGGTTTTAAAACTGAGTTGAGTTATGCAGGAGTAGATACAGTGATCCGGATCTCACTCCACCAGGGCTGCTATAACAGCAGCAGCAAGGGTTAATTATGTTCCGCTGGACCACATCCTAACGGCTGTAGCGTGGTCAAATGAACAAAAATTTCAAAAATGTTATAATAACCCATTGCCAGACCAGAGGTATTTCTCAATTTATTTTATGTTCTGTTATAGGTTCCATCCCGATGAGAGATGTGATTATTGTTATTGCTTATTTAACAGCATCAGCATGTTTAAATCTATGTCATGACTGTATGCATTATGAATGTTTCCCTCATTTGTCAATGAGGCAGTTGTGGTTGTGTAGACTTGTTTTCTCACGGCATGAAATCACAGAGCTTTGAAATCTTCACGTAGTCACTCGTGTGACTCCGAACTAAAATAGTAAGATTAAACGAGAACTTACCAGTTTGAAGTTTGATCTTTATTTTATGAGGAGTTACGATGAGTGATTACGTGCCCTCCGCTCCCAGCCCTCGTTAAGCTCATCTGGTAGTTCTAGTCTTTTTTCATCTTACTATCATACTTCAGACACTATTATTATCTGTGATTTCACACCGCTGCTTTGAAGATTGACGCGCGTGCGGCTGTACGGCCTTCTTCACGTAATCCCTCATCGTAACTCCTCATAAAATAAAGATCAAATTTCAAACTGGTAAGTTCTCGTTTAATCTTACTATTAAACTCAACTCAAACAAATCTCTGATCGTTAAATAGCCCATTGCACTTTATCTGTTCATTTATGTGTGTATATATATATATTCAATGGTATATGGTCACACTGATCTGTTCTGTTCTGCATTTATTTATGCCTACTATATTCTATTGTGCTGAAGCAAAGCAAGAATTTCATTGTCCTATCTGGGACACATGACAATAAACTCTCTTGAATCTTGAATCTTGTCTGTAACTGAAAACAAGGAAATATACAACTAGACAAGTTAAGTCAGTCGTCAGGGATAATGTGTAGGAAGGAACTGCAGATGCTAGTTTAAAGCAAAGATAGACACCAATTGCTGGAGTAACTCAGGCAGCATCTCTGGAGGAATGGGTGACGTCGAGACCCTTCTTCAGATGAGAATATAGCAGAACAGCATGAATCATTGGTATATTTGAAATATTTCACATCTGGGACACCTGGTTGATTTGTGCAAAACATGTGTATTGCCAAACTCATTCCGTGCATTGGCTTTATTGATCCCTCCAGCACATCACATTGTTAAGATATACGATTTAGCAACTGTGTGTCTTTAAGAAAGTATTTACTTTAGCTGGTCATTTTTATGCCACTGCCCAGTTTAGGATCAGCCTGCTACACAGCATTCATTTTTCCCATCAGGCTGCCCATCTCACTTACTTGATGCCTTGCTGAGTTGGGAGATTGCAACCTTCATGTGATCTGCCCTGTTTCGACGAATGCAATCAACCTGGCATGCACAATCAAATAAGATCAAATAGAACAAGTTGTCCTACGACTTTAGGCTGTGCACGCCATAAGAAGAAGAAGAAGATGCCTTGCTATGTCTGCTGCAGTCAATTGTGTGTAGTTGCTTTGCTTTCTATCCACATGTACCTCTGTTGATGACTGGAAGCTTAAATCTTTTCTTGTTCCCATTGAAGCTTGAGAGTGTGTGATAGGATAGAGACACAAGAACCTGCAGATACTGGAATCCAGAAACTTTCTCCTGGGAAAGTAACTTGCTATCAGCAGGACATCCTTTCACCCTGTCACAATCAACAAACAAAATGCTGGGGGAGCTTGGTGGCGGCACTGTGGCGCAGCGGTAGAGTTGCTGCCTTCCAGCGCTTGCAGCGCTGGAGACCCGGGTTCGATCGCGACTACAGGTGCTGTCTGTACGGAGTTTGTACGTTCTCTCCGTGACCGTGTGAGTTTTCTCCAAGATCTTCAGTTTCTTCCCACATTCTGAAGATGGACAAGTTTGTAGATTAATTGGCTTGGTGTATGTGTAAATTGTCCCTAGTGTGTAGGATAGTGTAAGTGGACGGGGATCGCTGGTCGGTATGGACTCGGTGGGTCGCAGGGCCTGTTTCCGCACTGTACCTCTAAAAACGAAAACTAAAAGCTCAGCGCATCAGGCAGCATCTGTGGATGGACTGGAGAGACAACATTTCAAGTTGGGACCCTTCTTTAGACAGTCTGAGGAAAGGTCCCAACCCAAAACAATTTGAGTAACTCTAGCTCTTCATCAGGGTTGATGTACCACCTGCGGTCCTTGAACTGTTTCATCAATGCATCAAAGGCCTCGGCCACCACCTCCTTGCTAGGCCCCTGCAGCAACACATCATCTACATAGTGGGACACGGAGACGGTGGAAGTGGGAACTGTTTCCGGATCCCTGGCAATAATACCATGACCAAGGGTGGGGCTTTGCATGTACCCCTGTGGTTGGCGACAAAAGGTGTACTGCCGTCCCACCTAGTAAAGGCAAATTGATCCTAGGAACCAGGGCTCAGGGGAATCGGGAAAAAAGCGTTGGCCAAGTCAATTACCGCATACCAAGGTTTCCCTTCATGCCCTGACATACCCTCTACTCTGGTCACCACATCTGAGGCGGCGGGACATGTTTGTTCAACTGATGGAAGTCAATTGTCCACGTGCCACCCACTTTCCGTACAGGCCAGACCGGACTGCTATAGGGGGAAGCGGCCGGCCTGATGACCCCAGCCTTATGCAAAGCCTCGACTGTCTCACTAATCCCCGTGGTACCGCCAGGTTGGCGATGCTGCTTGGTGAGAATCACCCGTGTGGGAGGCGGGTCGACCAATGGTTCCTACTTGGCCTGCCCCATTTGTACGGTGGCTCGGGCCATGCTAAAGGTGAACGCTCCCCTGCTGGTTTGTAACGACTGGCCTCACAACACGTTCACTCAAAGGAGGGGTTAATGAGGACCAAAATAGTCACAGGTGGCCAGGTTACAATCGACACGGGAAGAGTAATTTGTCGGGTGGGAGTGTGGGGGCGCCCTCTAGCCCCTCCACCAGCACCTTCGGGCCGTGTATCTTTCTGGGATCCCCTGGGACTATGGTGTGTTCTGCCCCAGTGTCCACTAGTACTAGCCCCCAATGTACTGCAACAGGTACGTATGGCTTCAGGTCTCCCGGCTGGGAAAGGGATGCTGAATATATCTGCCGGGGACCTGGCCACACCCCTGTGGGAGCGGGTCAGGGGGTCTACATCCCTCACCTCCTTCCCATTTGGATGCGACCCCATGGGTATCGCAACTAACTGTAGGGTGTCGGGAAGAGTAGAGTCTTCCCTCCATCTTTCCGGGTGATGTTTGTTCCTTTCTCCCCAGACTCACTCGTCCTCCCCTGACAGTGATCTTTCCACAAAGCATAGAGGGCGGGAGTGGGTATCCCATCCACCCTCTCCCTAGGGATCCTGGCCCTCAACAGAGCCAGAAACATTTCCTTTTCACTGAGACGGGGGCTGAGACGGAATGTCCCCCTGTCCCCACTCCTACCATAGTCTATTTTACATACCCGGAAACTGTGAGGCCCCACCACGTGATCTAGCCTCTCCAGGAGAACTAAGGCCTCCCCCACAGATTTGCCTATGGACAGCCCCAAAAGGGGTAGAAATATACCCTTCAAGTGAGGAACTGCCGTTTTAACCAGGAACCCTACCATAGTGGAGTTTAGCGCTCGCTCCTCAGGGAATCCCAGCTGCTCATTATAAATGCCACTGATGAGGGCAGACTGTCTGAGATGACTGCTCCCCCCCTCCACCGTGGACCACTCCTCTCTCGACTTCAGATCCCAATCCAACTAAGAGGGGAACTTTCTCATGATCGCTGCAGTGGTGCACTGCCATAGACCAAGCTCGGCTCCTCTCTCCGACCGTATCGTATTATTAACCCCATAGTTGCTTGAGAGGCCCCTAATTCTTACAGTTCCCTATCTTATAACAGTATTCCTTCTCCCCCCATATCCCACATCCTTTATAGTGAGACCGATAAAGGGGCTGCCCCACTTGGGTGACCTAATTGGCGAGTTTAGAAGAGTTTAGTAGAGTTTGAAAAAAATGACATGTTGAAGACCTCCTTCGACTATGTAGAAGACCTCCTTCGACCTCCTTCGACCTCCTTTGACTATGTTGAAGACTAGCTTCAACTAGCTACGATTAGCAACGACTAACTTCGGGAAAATTGGACACCGAATAGTGGAGAGTGAAGACGACCTCCTTCGACCGTCCTTCGACTATGATGAAGACTATCTATGACTACCTTCGATGGCCTTCGACTACCCTCGATTACCTACGACTAACATGCCGACCTACTACGACCTACTACAACCTACCACAACCTACTACGACCTACTACGATTAAACCTACGAGTAAAAAAAGTATCGATTTTTTCCATGGCGACCTTTTTTTACTCGCGGACATTTTTTTAACATAATGAAAAAAACACCACGACCTAGCTGGAGCCTCGAATACGCGGAGACCACTCTCGAACATGAAGGAGAGTTACAAAGACCTCCTAAGACCTCGTGTCGACCATGCAGCGAGTATGAGTCGAGGGCAAACTCACCAGAATTCGTGGATTAGGTCGCCCAAGTGGGACAGACCCCTTAAGGATTCACCTACCCTTTGGCGGAACCAGTCCTCCAATTCCATTAGGGCTTTATGTGGGAATTCCCGGGTAGTGATCACCCTCTTCCTCCCCATTGCACGTGTTTTCGACCAGTGTTGTCATGCGGGTCGGCCGGGCCTACTTCACTCCCCCTCCTTTATCTGAATAAGGGGCCAATGGGACGAGTGGTGCATATGCGGGGGGGGGGAATTACAGGACCTTTGACCAAGAATTCCTGTTGGTCATCCTCGTCATGCCATATATCCCACTCCCCCGTGTCAGGGTCCTCTCCCCTTTTTAACAAGGCACGGACCTTGACCAAGTCCGGAATACAATTGGACCTCCTGCCCGCGTCTTCTTGTCCCACTTTTATTAATTTACATGCCATAACAACGCCTTTGTCCTCCATTTCCTGGGCTTGAGTTTGTGCCCAGCGAACATGGTTAAACAATGTTGATTTAGTTTAGCTCTAATTCTCTGCTCTTTCTTCCCCATGACCTCATGTTGGTTCCTAATTATGGTGACTCCCCTTTTTTTTGGGAAGTCCACAATCCCGCAGCACCGAAACAAGATGGTAACCCAAGGTAACATGTTGGAGAAGCAGCAGTTAGACGCAGCGAGAGCTAGTATTGGCTGCACATACAATAGGTGAGTCAGAGGGAAAGATGCTTTAAAAAGAGCGCCAAAGGCCCGGTTCAGGTGCTTTCCGTGATGATCGGAGAGAAGCAGCAGCTAGATGCAGCGAGAGCTAGTATTGGCTGGAAGTAGGTGAGTCACAGGGAAAGAAGATTTAAAAAGAATGCCAAAGGCCCAGATTCGAGTAATTTACAAATGAGCCCTAAATAAGTCGATTAGGTAACAGATAAATAAGTGCAGCTGTAGCGGAGCGGCCTTGTTGGGAGCTGTCTTGTTGAGGTGAAGTGCCTTGTTGTCGGCTTAACGTGTGGGAATTTAAACAAAGTTTAAATGTTGTCAGCTTAGCGTGTGGGAATTTAACCAAAGAGCTGTCGGCTGCAGCACTATGGGGTTTAAACATAGTGCTGCCAGCCACAGCGCTATGGGTCACAGACTGTTCGGGCAAAATTCTTGTAAAACACTCACTCTAGTTGACTGGTTCAGGTTATTTGACAGGAAAGGAACATCAATATTAACATTAAAAGTGTGATGACAAAAGCTCAGGATATGCATGTCCCTGTTAGAGTGAAGGGCAAGGCAGGCAAACATAAGGAAGCTTGGCTGACGATGGAAATTGAGGCATTGGTCAAGAATAAGAAGGACGCATGGGGCAGGTATAGGCAACTGGGATCAAGTGCATCCGTGGAGGAGTTTCGGGAACTGAGGAGTAAACTAAATAAGGAAATCAGATGGGCAAAAAGAAGCCAGGAGATAAATGGCAGATAGTATTAAGAACAATCTCAAGAGATTTTATAAATACATAAGGGGGAAAAGACTAACTAGAGACAGAGTGGGGCCCCTCAGGAATCAAAGCAATCATCTCTGTGTGGAACCACAGAGGATGGGGAAGGTGCTCAACAATGGGCAAGGTCCTCTCCCAATTTTCTCCTTGGTAAATCCTCTGTATTTACCAAGGAGAAAGACAGCAGGACGGAGGAATTTGGGGCAGTCAATGAGAGCAGTCAGTGGTACGGTTGAAGAGGTGCTGAAGGTACTATTGTGTATGAAGCTAGATAAATCTCCAGGGCCTGATCAGATATATCCGAGGACATTCCAGGACATTCCAGGACATCCAAGGACCTAAAATCGCAAATGAACACCGTCACTCTCGTGAAGAAGTCACAGCAGCGGCTGTATTTCCTGAGGTCTCTGCGGAGAGCAAACGTCTCACAGCCGCTGCTGCTGTCCTTCTACCAATGCGTCGTGGAAAGTATCCTCTCCTATGGCATCCTGGTGTGGTCTGCTAGTTGCACTGTGGCTGAGAGGAGGGCGCTGCAGAGAGTTATAAAAACTGCACACAGCATTACAAACGCTCAACTGCTCTCCTTGGATGATATATATAGGGCCCGATGCTTGCGCCGGGCCACAAATATCAAGCAGGACACATCCCACCCTGCCAACCACCTTTTCACTCTGCTACCCTCTGGGAGGCGATTCAGGTCTCTGAAGACTAAAAAATAGTTTCTACCCATGTGCGATAAAATAACTTAATTCCAACAGAGAACACTGGGGAAGCAAAATGTAATTCCAAGCAAAATGTAATTCCAAGAAATGCAACATTCTTTTCAAATTCTTTTTAAATACTTATTTATTATTTTTACTAATAAGTGTACATATGTGTCAATGGTTGTCGTGTTTGTATTTTTTAACCGGAGGAGATGCAATGGAATTGCGTTGCACAGTATTGTGCAATGACAATAAACGTATTCATTCATTCATTGTGGGAAACTAGAGGAAATTGCCGGAGCTGGTTGAAATTTATGAGATGTCTTTAAATACAGTAGCGATGCCGGAAGACTGGAGGGTGGCAAATGTTCAAGAAGGGCTGCAGGGAAAATGCTGGGAACAATAGGCCAGTGAGCTTACCATCTGTAGTTGGAAAGTTATTAGAGAGTATTTTGAGGGATAGGATATACAAGCATTTGGATGTACAAGGGCTGATTAGGGATGGTCAGCATGGGGTATCATGTGTTAAACATCTGATTGAGTTTTTTGAAGACGTGACCAAAAAGGTCGATGAGGGCAGAGTTGTGGATGTTGTGTATATGGATTTCAGTAAGGCATTCAACAAGGTTCCACGTGGTAGGCTGCTTTGGAAAGTTAGATTGCAATGGATCCAAGGAGAGATAGCTGAATGGATAGAAAATTGGCTTCATGGAAGGAAGCAGAGGGTGATGGTGGAAGGTTGCTTCTCAGACTGGATGCCTGTGACTAGTGGTGTGCCAGGGTTCGGTGCTGGGCCCATTGCTGTTTGCCATTTACATCAATGATTTGGATGAGAACATACAGGGCAAGATTGGCAAGTTTGCTGATGATTCAAAAGTGTGTGGTTTTGCAGATAGTGGAGATGGTTGTGAATGATTGCAGCAAGATCTTAATCGATTGACGAGGTGGGTTGAGGAATGGTTGATGGAATTTAATACAGAGACATGTGAGGTGTTGCTTTTTGGGACGTCTAACATGGGCAGGACCTACACAGTGAATGGTAGAGCTCTGGGGGGTGTTGTAGAATGGAGGGATCTGGAAGTGCATGTGCATGGTTTCTTGAAGGTGGAGTCGCAGGTAGATAGGGTGGTCAAAAAGGATTTTGGTACATTGGCCTTCATCAGTCAGCGTATTGAGTATAGAAGTTGGGAGGTCATGTTGCAGTTGTACAATACATTGGTTAGGCCATATTTAGATTATTGTGTTCAGTTCTGGGCACCATGTTGTAAGAAAGATGTTGTCAAGTTGGAAAGGGTACAGTGAAGATTTCCGAGGATGTTGCAAGAGGGCCTGAGCTATAGAAAGAGGTTGAGTAGACTGGGACTCTATTCCCCGGACGGCAGGAAGATGAGGGGTAATCTTAGAGGTGTTTAGATTGGGTAGATGCACAGAGACTTGCCCAGAGTAGATGAATCGAGAACCAGATGACATAGGTTTAAGGAGAAGGGGAAAAGATTTAATAAGGATCTGAGAGGCAACTTTTTCACACGAAGGGTGGTGGGTGTATGGAACAAGCTTCCAGAGGAGGTAGTTGAGGCTGGGACTATCCTCATGTTAAAGAAACAGTTAGACAGGTACATGGGTAGGACAGGTTTAGAAGGATATGGACCAAGCACAGGCAGGTGGGACTAGTGTAGCTGGGTCATGTTGGCCGGTGTGGGCAAATTGGGCCGAAGGGCCTGTTTCAACACTGTATCAATCTATGACTATGATTCTATGCCTTACTCTTTACAGTACCATTTATGGCATTTTGCTTCTCTTACCACACATACATGATATCCTGAGAATCTCCCACATCTCTCTTGACAGATTTCTGTTCTGGTGGGAACTCCATTCCCTTCCTTCATTCCAGCTTTGGATGCCATGGTTTGTTTTCAGTCATTGTCCTCCCGGCATGTTGTCAATGGATCAATATTTTCCCCTTCCATTAGTTCACCTTAAAACTACATTGTTGGTTTACAATGCTTTGCTGTGTCTCATTTGAGTTGTTGAAGTATCTGAATTGTTGGGATCTGACACTAATCTATCAGTCTTTTACTTTGTTCGTTCAATATGTACCACAATATGATAACAAATGAATTTGCCCTGAAGAGAAACATGGACACAGGGTTTAATTTTTGAACAGAATGCTGTAATAAAATCATCTCCTGAGGTGGTTATTTTGTTTCTTTTGTTCTTGCAATATCAAAGAGCAGTTCAGTGTGGTAGCATTACAGAGAGAGTATACAGGAGATATGAAAGCTGGCATGGTGCATCTATCAATGGCTTTTAAACTCGGGCATCTATTATGCTTTTCAAGATGTATGAAGTGATCCTAGATATTAATATAACATCGGTTATTAAAACAACAGCACCTCATTGTTCGACCTCCAGTTGTGTAGCTTATGTAAGTAAGCTACACAACGGTATGAACATTGAATTCTCCAATTTTAGGTAACTACTCAAAATCCCCCCTCCTTCCCCCCTCCCTTTCCCTCCACCCTTCCCTGTGTCCTACCTGGACTCGTATCCATCTCTCTCCTTCCCCTTCCCTTCCACTTACATTCCTTCCTCTGACTTCATAAGTTGTAAGTCTTCTATCCTTTCCTCACACCTCTTGACTTGTCATCGCCATACTTTGTCCAATCATCTCACCCCAACCATTCACCTGCAGCCACCGATCACTTGCCAGGCTCTACGCTGCCCTTCTCTCTTAAACAGCATTCTTCTGCCCCCCCCCCCCCATCAACCACAAACAATCTGAAGGGTCCTGACAAAAAATGTTGTCTATCCATGTTCGCCGGAGATGCTAACTGATCCGTTGAGTTACTCCAGCACTTTGTCTTTTTTTGTAAATCACAATCTGCACTTCATTGATTCTGCACCTCGTATTCCATCTGGCAAGTCTACAACCTAATGGCATGAACATTAAATGCCCCAATTTCAGGTTACCCACAAAACTTGTGTCCCTTCTCTCCTTCTGATCTACCAAAGTCCTCTCATGTACACCCATCAACCCCCAGCCCCTGTTACCCAGTTTATTTCCCCTCACCCAATTCCCCTGCCCCTCCCCCCACTATTCCCATCTGGAAGTTGAAGTATCCCATCCTTATCTGGTCCCACTCATCACCTTCCTTATCAGATTCTATCATCTCCAACCCATTGTTGCCACTACTAATCACTTCTGTCTCTATTCCCTCCCTCCCCTCCCCTATCTGGCACAATCTGCTTATCCACATCTCCTCATATGAATCCGCCTATTGCATGCAGATCCCTGCTTCACCCTTTCCTCGAACCTCTTTATACGGGCTATATTTCCTTCACTCCTCCAGTCATACCATGTCTCAACCTGAACCATCATACTGTCCCTTTCCCTTTATCAGATGCTGCCTGACTTCCATCAGCTTGTTTTTTGCTCCAGAATCCTTTGTCTCCAGCAACTATTCTTCCAAGTTGGAAGATTTCTACCACGGTTGTGGAAATTGAGCCTCTCTGGAACAGAAATTATTAATTCATCTCTTGAAACAGGAGGAAGAAGCCCGCAGCCTGTAGAGGCTGAGAAAATATAGATGGAAGGTGCAGAGTACAGTGTGGGGCTTTGCTCTTGTGATACAGTGCAGGAAGAGATCCAAGAAAATGTGAATATACAGTAACAGTACATTCAATGATCACTCTATCTTCTGCAGCCTGGTACGGCATTCGTCCTCACAGCCACACACATCAGTCTGAAGAAGGGTCTCGACCCGAAACGTCACCCATTCCTTCGCTCCATAGATGCTGCCTCACCAGCTGAGTTACTCCAACATTTTTGTCTACCTTTGATTGTTCCAGCATTTGCACTTCCTTCTTAAATCTGTTGTTCTGTTGTTTTGCAGAATCCCGCAGGCATTGCCACTTTCATTTCACTGTACATCTTTTATGTGTATGTGACAAACAAAGTTGACTTGACTTGACACCAGACAGGTTCACTCATCCTTTCTTAACACATTTTCACACATCTCAATCTGTCAACCTATCACTCCCAATTGCCATTATCCTGATTCAGCCCCATATACAGTACATGCACAATCACCACATGGATTCTATCCATTGGATGAATACATACAATTACACTGGCACATTGATCTGATCATTCCCTCCTGAGCAGCGAGACAACAAAACGAAGGAGAGATCCAGAGATAGATACAAAAAGCTTGAGTAACTCAACGAGTCAGACAGCATCTCTGGAAAAATAGGTAACTTTTCGAGTCACAAAGGTACAAAAAGGTACAAAGGACATTTATTATCACATTCACCAATTGGTGTAGTGAAATTTAACTTGCCATCGCAGCACATAAATAAATATAAGACACAGATTCAACGAATTTAACAGTAAACATAAAAACATCCCCCCACAATGGTTCCCACTGTGAGGGAAGGCAGCAAAGTCCAGTCCCATCCCCAGTTCACCAATAGTCGGGCCTCTGCATTGAGGCCTCTGCAGTCGCCGCTATGGCACCCCAATGCTTCAGGCCCACTCGCCGGATGATGGAGTTCTGGCGTCGGGTGAACACTCTCAGAGGCCCGGAGTGTCTGGAGCGGCCGCTTCCTCCCCAAAGACCACGGCTCCCAAAGTCCACGAGCCGCGCTGGTCGGAGCTCCGACCCTGGCGATCTCGTCGTGAGATCCCAGGCTCCACGGTGTTTAGAGTTCAGCGCCGCCAGGTAGGGAGCTCCACAGACCGCAGACCGCAGCTCCGCGATGTTGGAGTCGCTGGTCACAGCTCTCCGGAGCTTACTACACGGCGACCCGGGTAAGGCATCGCCCACTCCGCGATGGTGCTTCAGCGCTGTGCCGCCGCCGAAGCTGAAGTCCTGGCCGGTCCTGACAGGAAAACGGCGCTCCAGTCCCGGTGGTAGGCCACGAGGAAGGGGCGAAAACACGGCTCTGAGAAAAGCCGCAGCTCCGGCCAGGTAGGGACTGAGAAGAATAGTTTCCCCCTCCCCCCAAAAAGTAATGATAATAAAGGAAACAGGTCATTGTTAGCTGTGGGCTCGGTGAAAACGAGTGAAAATGAGACTCAGCAAGATGATGTTGAGGCTGGAGTACAATGACTTGGGTGAGGGAGGGATGGAGGGAGAGGGGATACAAGGGTTACGAAGTTAGAGAAATCAATATACATACCACTGGGTTGTAAGCTGCCCAAGCGAAATATGAGGTGCTGTCCCCCCAATTTGCATTTGGCCTCACTCTGACAATGGAGGAGGCCCAGGACAGAAAGGTCAGTGTGGGAATGGGAAGGGGAATTAAAGTGTTTGGCAACCGAGAGATCAGGTAGGCCCAGGTGGACTGATTGAAGGTGTTCAGCGAAACGATCGGCCAATCGTCATGTTTGCAATTCACAAATCTGGCAATTGCAGTGTAGGAAACACTGGAAACCAGTGTACTAGTGGCATCACCAGCCTTCATTGGTGTGGAAATGCAGAGATCTAGCTTGTCTATTTTTTATATGTGGGCAATAAAATGCATCTATTTCTGCAAGCACTATGTTCGAAGAGAGATGTTTATTGTCATATCTTGCAAATTGCTGCTGTCTTTTCATCCACTGAATTTAGATATGCTTTTGGTTTAGTTTAGTGTAATGTTCAGTGTTCTATGATGGTAGTGTTTGGTTTATTAATGTCACGTGTGCTGAGGGACACTCAAAGAAAAGAGTATATAGAATTACAATCAAGCTGGCCACAGTGTACATATAAAGGATAAAGGGTTTATAGCAATATAAAGTCCCCAATTAAAGATGCTCTAATGGTCCCCAATGGGGTGGATGGGAGGTCAGAGCAGCACTCCAGCTGGTGAGAGGACCCATTCAGTTGCCTGATTACAGCTGGGAAGAAATTTACAAACGTCTGTGCCTCTTGCCTGAATGGAGAGGGGAGAAAACAGATTGATTGGGGTGAGACTGGTCCTTGATTATGCTGGTGGCCTTGCCAATGCAGCGTGAGCTGCAGACGGAGTCGATGGAAGGGAGGTTGGTTTGGCATTTATGCATATTTTATGTTTATGCAGCAAAAACCTTACTTTTGTTTCTCAATATCTACATCATCTATATCTACTTCACAAGAAGAGACGATAGTGTGTGAAATAATTTACTTCTTTGATCCTTCCTTGGAATTCCAAATTAAAATAAAGGAAAATTATCAGATTGAGATTGCAAGATAAATTATTTCAATCAGTTAGCAATTCATCTTTAGAACTGAAACTATCATGAAGCTTCTTTACGTCACACATTGAGATGGCAAAAGTCAACTGCATGCATTGGAAGTCATATATTTATATTACACTAGACGAAGTGCAGTCCCATTGGGTCTGCTCCCCCAATGCAATATTCCACCACTAACGCAGAGTCCCCAACTGTGCAGGTGCGACTCATTTCCCCTCATCTCCCAGCACTCCATCCCCCTCCTCTTCACCCTCCCTCTTTTTTCCCCTCCCCTCCCCCAATCCCTCCCTCACCTCTCCCTCCCTCTCCTACCCCTACCCTCCGTCACTCCCTCCCTCCATAACACCTTTCCCCTCCCTACCCCCCTCCTATCCCTCTATCCCCCACCTCCCCATCCCCCCCACTATCTCTCCTCACCTCCCCAACTGCCCTCTTCTCCCTCTATTCCCCACTCCTTACCTCCACCACGTCCCCCTCTTCTCCCTCTACCCCCCTCCTCCGCCACCAGACATGAGATAGGAAAAAAATGAAAAAAAGAGGAAGAGATAGATCTCACTGTGGATTTTGAAATTCGGTGAGACCCCACTGCCGTTGCGAGGCCCCACCGCCACCGCGAGGCCCCACCGTTGCCACCGCGGCCCCATCGTCGGAAGGCCTCACTGCCCCAGTCTTGATGCCTCCTAGATCGCCGCGGCCGGGCCTTCGTGGGTAGAAGCCTGGGTCGGACGAAGCGGCCGATGGCGCCCGCGGTTGGGCACCACGGAGGCCGAGAAGTGGACTCAGCCACTCGCCCACTCGACATCACGGAGGCGCCACCAGACGCAGCTCCAGCCGGCAGAGCGTTTAGTGATGCTCACTCCGCTCCTTCAGTGAGGACAGTTAAAGTTTGGTCAGAGGGAGCGGACCACAAACTTTAGCAGCATTTTGGAAACACTGACTGGAATGCGTTTGCAGCTCAGGCCACCCTTGACTCTCACACGGACATTGACGCATATACCTCCTCCGTTTTGGACTTTATCAACTCCACCACTAACAGTATCACCTCCCTCAAACAGATTACCACATTCCCGAATCAGAAGCCATGGATGCACAGAGAGGTCAGGCTACTACTGAAGGCACGGGACACCTCTTTCAGGTCAGGCGAAGCTCGAGCCTACAGTTCATCCAGGGCTAACCTGAAGAGGGTCATCAAGAAGGCCAAGCACTGCTACAAGCTAAGGATCGAGGAGCACTTCAAGAACAACTCCGACCCCCGACGCATGTGGCAAGGCATCCAGGCCATCACAGACTATAGACCCACCAACACCACCCCCATATCCAGCAACGCCTCCTTCCTTGAGGAGCTTAGCCACTTTTATGGCCGCTTTGACAGGGACAATCAAGAGATGGCCATCAAGGCTGTGCTCTCTGCTGATCACCAGCCCCTCACACTCACCCCCATCGACGTGTACGTGGCACTGAGTAGGACTAATGCACGTAAGGCTGCTGGCCCTGACGGCATCCCCGGGCGCGTCCTCAGGGCCTGTGCTGCGCAGCTGACAGACGTCTGGACTGACATCTTCAACCTGTCACTTGACCAAGCAGTTGTCCCCACGTGCCTTAAAACCACCTCGATCGTGCCGGTGCCAAAACTGCGGCGAGCCTCAACGACTTCCGCCCAGTTGCACTTACTCCCATCATCACTAAGTACTTCGAGAGGCTGGTCCTGGCACATCTCAAAGGCTGCCTACCTCCCACACTGGACCCCTATCAGTTCGCCTACTGCAAGAACAGGAGTACGGAGGATGCCATCTCCACAGCACTTCACTCTGCCCTCTCCCACCTCGAAACAGAGACACCTATGTGAAAATGCTGTTCATCGACTGTACCTCAGCATTTAACACCATTATCCCCTCCAAACTGATCACCAAACTCATCGACCTGGGCATCGACCCCTCCCTCTGCAACTGGATACTGGACTTTCTAACCAACAGACCCCAGTCTGTTAGGTTAGACAAGCACACCTCCTCAACCCTCACCCTGAACACCGGTGAGGGTTAAGCCCTGTTCCACAGGGCTGTGTGCTGAGCCCTCTCCTCTACTCCCTCTTCACCTACAACTGCACACCTGTACATGGTACTAACACCATCATCAAGTATGCAGATGATACAACGGTGATTGATCTCATCAGCGACAAATATGAGTCGGCCTATAGGGAGGAGGTCCAGCTCCTAGCAGCATGGTGCGCTGACAACAACCTGGCCCTTAACACCAATAAGACCAAGGAGCTCATTGTGGACTACAGAAGGTCTAGGGGTGACACACACCCCCCCCATCCATATTAACGGGACGGAGGTGGAACGTGTTCCAGCTTCAGGTTTCTGGGGGTCAACATCTCTGATGACCTCTCTTGGACCCACAATACCTCAACTCTGGTCAAGAAGACTCACCAGCGTCTCTTCTTCCTGAGGAGACTAAAGAAGGTCCTTCTGTCTCCTCAGATTCTGGTGAACTTCTACCGCTGCGCCATCGAAAGCATCCTTACTAACTGTATCACAGTATGGTATGGCAACTGCTCTGTCTCCGACCGGAAAGCAGGTGGTGAAAACTGCCCAGCGCATCACCGGTTCCTCACTCCCCTCCATTGAGTCTGTCCAGAGCATGCGATGTCTGCGAAGGGCTTGCAGCATCGACAGGGACTGCTCTCACCCCAACCACAGACTGTTTACCCACCTCCCATCTGGGAGGCGCTACAGGTCTCTCCGTTGTTGGACCAACAGGTTAAGGAACAGTTTCTTCCCTGCGGCTGTTACCCTACTTAACTCTGCACCTTGGTGAGTGCCAGTCATCCCCCCCCCCTCCTCGGACACTCCTTCCCCCAGTGACTGATCTCCCCCCACCCCCCCCCCCCCCCCCACCCGAAAGTTGCACGACTGCTACTGGATATACATGTATATATATTTTACTGTTCCATTATTCTGTGTTCACACTTCTGGGTGAGATGCTAACTGCATTTTGTTGTCTCTGTACTTGTACACTGTACAATGACAATAAAGTTTTGAATCTTGAATCTTGAACTTTAATCTTTTATATTCTCCTCGCCGGGCGAGAGCATTGTTGATGCTCATGCTGCTCCTTCACCTTTATATTCTCCTCGCCGGGTGAGGTGGGTGCCGCCCGTGACTGACAGCAGACCCGGCCAATCAGTGCGGTGATGGTGCAGGAAGGGGCGTCGCCCTCCATGCGACTGACAGGGGAGGAGACCAATGTGCATGGCGGCGACTGACAGGCGCGGTGACCAATATGCGCATGTGCGGTTTTTAAGATATTTAAACCTAAATAACTTTTTAAATATACCATCGATCGGAACAAAACCTGTCGCACAGGAGAATGGTGAGTAAGGTGGCAAAAAATTGTAACGCTATCACGTACCGATTTTGCGCAAATAGAAAAAAATGCAAAACCGGAAGAGCACTAGATCAGAGTTTTAGTTATGTGTAGAAGATTAGAATTTGAAACTATGTATGTACAGGAGACAATTTTCAATTAAGGACAATGACAGAACCAGTTGATTTAAAATTTTACATTACAAGATCATTTGCAGTCTTTGCCTTTTTCTTAAGACAACCCACCCATTCCAGCTAACAATCAAATAAACCTTTTCTGAATTGCTTCCCAAACAGTTACATCCTTCCTTGAATAAAACAACTCATACTGCTCATAGCAGGCCAGATGTAGTCTCACTAATGCCATATAATCGAAGCACATTCTTCCTGCTTTTATATTCAATGCTCCCCACAATAAATGATAACACTGTTAGCTTTCCTGTTTACATACAGTACCTGTAGAGTAAACCTTTGTAAGCCAAACTCTCGGACTCCAAGATCTTTCTCTTTCTCAGAGCTCTGCCATCTCTCACCATTAAGATAAAACACTTCTTTCATATTTAGTTTAGGTTAGTTTAGAGATACAGCACAGAAACACGCCCTTTGGCTCACTGAGTTCACACTAATCAGTGACCCCTGTGTGCTAACACTAACCTACACACTAGGGACAATTTGCAATTTACAGAAGCCAAATTAACCTACAAACTTGTACTTCTTTGGAGTGTGGCAGAAAACTGGAGCGCCCGGGGAAAATCCACGCGGTCACGGGATAGAACGTACAAACTCCATATAGACAGCACCCATAATCATGATCGAACCCGGGTATCTGCCGCTGTCAGGCACCAATCTACCGCTGAGCCACTGCCATATTCTTCCTGCCAAGATGGGAAATTACACTTTTCACACATTCATGTCTCACATCTTTATCCTTTTAGTTAATCTATTTCTCCCTTTCTAAACGTTATGTGTCCTTTTTACAACCTACTTTCCTTCCTCACTTTCTGTCATCAGCAAAGTTGGCAACCATGCCTTCATCCATGTTACTTACATGAATTGTAAAATGTTTCCTTTCTCTTTTTCTTTCATAAAATGCTAATTACCTCAGTAGTTAAACAGGACTTTACAGCACAGAAGGCAGCACACGTTGTCCCCCATGACTATACCAGTTCTTGGGAAAAAGCTATCTAATGTATATCTTTAGTCTGACCTTTTCCTCATATCTCCAAAACTGGCTCTTGTCAAGTATATGACCACTGGCTTTTGGAAGTTCTTTTGGATTCTGAAATTTTGGACTTTACATTTGTGATCTGAATAACTATCAACTCTTCATTTTTTCACAGATTATTTGTGGAACTTTAAAACAGTGACCTCTGGTTACCCTTTACCTTTACCAGAGGCAATAGTTTCTCACTATTTTCTCTCTCAAATGTTATTGATAAGAAGATCTACACTGACTAGGTGGGTGACCACTACATATGGAGTATTTCCAAGCAGCTATACTCATATCTATATTACTAAATCTCTGATCTTGACCGCTTTTGGCCGACTGTGCTGCGATTTCCGAGAGAGCGCCGCCACCTACGGCCGACATTTTTGGCCACCTCGCTCAGAGCCCCCCTCCGCCATATGAGTGCGGAGGTTTTTTTCCGTCGATGAAAAATGAGAGAGATATTAATGATTTTACAAAATTCCCCATTCTCTCTGCTGCCCCCGCTGGCAGCAGGGGGAGGGACTATAAAACCAGGAAGTGTCGTGCCTCACTCAGTCTCTGCCAGACCAGGAAGCGAGAGGGTCACGGCTCTCTGAGCTGCAAATAACACTGAATGCACGTCTACTCCACGGTGAGTCCCCTCGATGCGGCTGTAAAGTGGCTGCAACCCTTTTTTTAAAGTTTGTGTTCACAAAAAGAATTTTGGTTGTCGGGTGTCTGCAGCCCAATTGTTTGCCTCGCCTTTTTTAACAAGTTTGTGTTCACAAAATGAATTTTGTTTGTCGGGCGTCTGCAGCCCAATTGTTTGCCTCGCCTTTTTTAACAAGTTTGTGTTCACAAAAAGAATTTTGTTTGTCGGGTGTCTGCAGCCCAATTGTTTGCCTCGCCTTTTTTTAACAAGTTTGTGTTCACAAAATGAATTTTGGTTGTCGGGTGGCTGCAGCCCAATTGTTTGCCTTGGCTTGGCTTTTAAAATCGTTGCAACAGTTGGATGCCTGCCCAAGCATCCATACGGCCCACAATGTCTATACTAGCCCTCTGGAAACCAGTACCTTCAGCCCGCAACACCCATACTACCGCAACAGACAGCCCCCCCCCCCACTGGCGAGCAGTATTGGAATTGGTGGAGAGGTGGAATATTGCGTTGGTGACCAGCCCTCCCGTGTGATGCTGGGACCCAACAGGTCCCACTTAGTCTAGTTATCATTATGATGCCCACAATTCAGATTCAGATTCAGATTCAACTTTAATTGTCATTGTCAGTGTACAATACAGAGACAACGAAATGCAGTTTGACAAACTGCCTGGGAGTGCCTGGGAAATATTTGCCTGGGAGGCCAAAGAAGACAAACACAATTCAATGTTGTATATAGCCTTAATGTACCAATGCCTTAAAGTAAACCATGATATTTCTTTTAAAATCAATAGCATTGCAGTTGTCATATCAAGGTTTCAAAGATATTTGAAATATTTTGAATCAAATGTCCATGTTTACTTCAATATTCTTTTGATCTTTTCAAAATACATTGAACATTGAACATAAAGAGTGAAGAAGGGTCTCGACCTGAAGGGTCACTTATTCCTTCTCTCCAGCGATGCTGCCTGTCCCACTGAGTTACTCCAGCATTTTGTGTCTTGCACAGGAACAGGCCCTTCGGTCCACCATGTTAGAAATTTGGGTGGATAAGTGGCAGATGGTGTTTAATCTGGACAAGTGTGAGGTGTTGCATTTTGGGAGGATGCATGAGGAACATATACAGTAAATGGCAGGACTCTTGGGAGTGTTGACCAAGAGAGGGATATTGGGGTGTGTACAGAGCTCCCAGAAAATGGCAATGCATGTCGGTAGGCTGGTAGATGGTGTACAACAGGCTTGGCTGCATCAGTCATGGCACTGTGTATAAAAGTCAGCAAGTCATGCTGACAAAAATATCACATGAACATTTTTTAAAAATCTTCCATTCTTACATATTTTACGTTTACTTTCCACTGCATAAAGTAATGCAGAGCTGATAAAATATCAGTAGTGGATTAGATAGTGGAAGCTAATGTGAACAGGTGATCAATGATCAGCTGGGACTCAGTGGGCTGAAGGGCCTGTTTCCGTGCTGTATCTTTAAACTTAACTAATGCATGCCATGTTGTGACCCAATTGAAAACAAATACAGTACCAGATCTTCAAAAATGCCTGGAGCAGAATTGTATGCCACTGCAATTTGTAATCATTTACTTCTGAATAAGAAAGATAGATCAAAGTGCATTCTAAATGGTAAGCAGATAGGAACTGTGGTGGATTAGGGAGATTAAGGGTGTCCATGGAATGAAAGCATTAAACACTGGTGGGCAGAAGGAAAAAAATTAAGACAGTCTAATTGAAAGTTAATCTTTACCTCAAAGGGGCTGGAATACAAAGAACTGAAAGTTTTCCATCGTGATTTAAAGCTCCAACGAGACCACATTTAAATTACACTATTCAGTTTTGGGCACTATGCCATGGGAAAAATATATTAGCCTGGGAGGACTAGAATACAAACTCACCAGGAGAATATCAGACTAAAATGGTCCAGTTATTTTCACCGGTTGCACTGATTTCCCTTGAGGACATAAAGGATGATCCACTTGTGATAGTACATGGAACATAAACCATAGAAAAGCACATCACAAGAACAGGCTCTTTGGCCCATAATGTTCGCATTGAACATTATGCCAATTTAAACTAATCTCCTCTGCTTACACATGATCTAAGTCCCTTCATTCTCGGCATATCCATATACCTATTAAGCCTATTAAATGCCACAGTCATAACTGCATCCACCACCACCTCTGTAAGTGCATTCAAAGCACCCATCATCCTCTGTGTAAAAAAAAAAGTGCCCTGCATATCTTCTTTAAACTTTGCCTCTCTCCCCTTAAAGCTGTGGCCTCTAGTCTTCGACATTTCCATCCTGGAAAAAAGTTCTGATTTTCTACTTGATCTATGCATCCTGTAATTTTATTTACTTCTACACGGTCTCCTCTCAATCTCTGGCTTTCTGGAGAAAACAATCCAAGTCTGTTATACCTCACATACTAAATACGCTGTAATCCAGGCATAATTGTGGTAAACCTCCTTGCACCCATTCCAAAGCCTCCTCATCCTTCCTGTAATGGAGTGACCAGAAATGCATGCAAAAATGTGGCCTAGCCAAAATCTTATAGAGTTGCATCATGACTTCCTGACTCTTATGTTTAGTGATGATTTTAATGTGTAAAGTGAAGAAACACTGTTTCCATTGGAGTGGTTACCCTGAGCTTCTCCGCAGATTGTCACCTTGTCGTGGTGGAGAACCTTAGATCTTGTGTGGTCCTGAGATCCTGAGAGCGATGCCATCTAGAGCTATGCTCCTGGTAGGGTCACCCATGGCGGTAAGGTTGAGGGGGAGGACTCTGACAAAGAGCAATCCAACCAAGACTTCAACGGCGGAACAGGCGGAGGATGATGGCTGATCTTAGTGGAGCGTCACAACGGCTGGGAAGGCGGATGAAGGCTGCAGCAGAAAAGGGTCTCCAATCATCTTGGACTCCATGCCACTGGATCCTGACCCAGATCTGTCAAGGACCGTGTGGTGGCTGTCTGTGCACCAGTCTCCCCACGTTAAACAAAGTCACGCACTGGGGTCCTCCAATCCTGGAGACACCCATGGCCAGCCAGGGCCTAAGGTTACCCTGAGAAAAAGGGGATAACCTTAAAATAAGATCAAGACTGATCTGGAGTGACGTTGGGAAAGACTTCTTCAAACATGCAGTAGTTGTCCTCTAAAGTTGCAATTGGGTTGGTCAAAAAATAATTTGTTATAAATAACCCGAATGCTGTAGATATATTAATTGAGGTTTAATGATGATCAAACCACATTAAACTTGATGTGTCAGCAGTAAAACAGATGCAGTTGGTTAAATCAAATAATAGAGTAACGTATCAGGTCATTGCATTAATTAAGCCAGATCTTGGGTTTGTCTGAGCGAACTGGCGAAGTCGCGCCATTATGAGATGGAACACTCATTAACGTTCAACATCCTACATGCACGATAAGGTGATCTCCATAAAAATCCGAACCAATCAGTAAAAACTTGGTGGGGCCAAGACCTGATCCATAGACCATAGATACATCGAAAATAGGTGCAGGAGTAGCCATTCGGCCCTTCGAGCCAGCAAAGCCATTCAATGTGATCACGGCTGATCATCCACAATTAGTACCCCGTTCCTGCCTTCTCCCCATATCCCTTGATTCCGCTAGCCCTATCTAACTTTCTTTTGAATGCATCCAGTGAATCGGCCTCCACTGCCTTCTGAGGCAGAGAATTCCACAAATTCACAACTCTCTGGGTGAAAATGTTTTTCCTCATCTCAGTTCTAAATGGCCTACCCCTTATTCTTAAGCTGTGGGCCTTGGTTCTGGACTCCCCCAACATCAGGAATGTTTCCTGCATCTAGCATATCCAATCCCTTAATAATTTTGTATGTTTCTATAAGATCCCCTCATCCTTTTAAATTCCACTGAATACAAGCCCAGTCGTTCCATTCTTTCATCATAAGACAGTCCCACCATCCCGGGAATTAACCTCGTGAACCTACTCTGCACTCCCTCAATAGCAAGAATGTCCTTCCTCAAATTAGGAGACCAAAACTGCACACAATACTCCAGGTGTGGTCTCACCAGGGCCCTGTACTACTGCAGAAGGACCTCTTACTCTTATACTCAAATCCTCTTGTTATGAAGGCCAACTTTCTGCACTGCCTGCTGTACCTGCATGCTTACTTTCAGTGACTGAAGTACAAAGACACCCAGGTCTCGTTGCACAACCAGCAAAGATGGCGCCTGCCTGCGGCGACTTTTGCGGAGCTCCGGAAAATAAAAGGCTCAACTACAACTTCCAACAACTTACCTGGATCAGAAAAACGGCAGAAATCGGTGCCGTTTCGGACAAGCTGCTTGAGATCCTCAAGGCTCTCGCAATTTCGCGAACTCCCGCAGCTGCGGGAACCTAGGACTTTAAACTTTCCCACACTGGCTGTGGAACTCCCGACCCGACTGAGGATCACAGGTACGGTACCTTGAAACCCCGGGATGACCCCCAGAGCCGACGGGCTGGATCTCCCAGCAACAACGGAGCTGAAGCTGCCGACTTTGAGGGAATCCCCGTTCGTTACGGAGCTGGAGCTGCCGTCTGTGAGGGAATCCCCGTTCCAGCGCAGGTCCGCAGAAACAGCAGGTACAGCAAGTACAGTACCTGGAAACAAAGGGGAAGCCTCCATTGTGTCCGGAAACGTGGCCGTCGGGCAGGACTTCAGGTCAGAATGAAGCGCAGGGGCCTCCGGCCCCCTCTCACAACTATCCTACTGGCTAATGTACAGTCCCTTGAAAACAAAGTGGAGGACTCAAGGGCAAGACTGCTTTATCAAAGGGAGCTGAGGGAATGCTCTGTGTTCTGTTTCACAGAGACATGGTTCACCCCCAGCTCCCCAGACTCAGCGGTCCAGCCTGAAGGGTTCTCCATCCACCGCATGGACCGTACCCTGGCATCTGGGAAAGGGAGAGGAGGGGGCGTCTGCCTCATGGTCAACTCTGCGTGGTGTTCCGACGTGGCAGTCCTGTCCAACTCCTGCTCTCCACACCTTGAACATCTGGCGGTGAAGTGCCGTCCCTTCTACCTCCCGAGAGAATTCACCTCCGTTATCCTGACCGCGGTCTACATCCCACCCCAGGCAGACGTCCGTCTGGCACTGGAGGAGCTGCACACCGTGGTCAACAAACACCAGACGTCTTACCCCGAGGCATTTACCACCATTGCTGGGTACTTCAATAAGGCGAACCTCAAGAAATCACTCCCCAACATCCACCAACATGTCTCCTGCTGCACCAGAGGACCTAACACCCTCGACCACTGCTACACCACCATCAAGAATGCCTATCGTTCTATCCCTCGCCCTCACTTCGGTAAATCCGACCATACCGCAGTGCTGCTTCTTCCTGCCTACAAGCAGCAATTAAAGAGCGCACCCCCAGAAGTGAGGACAGCACAGAGCTGGTCGGGGGGGGGGCAGAAGAACAACTCCAGGACTGTTTGGAGTCTGTAGACTGGGCAATGTTCAAGGACTCGGCAACGGACTTGAACGAATATGCCACAGTCGTTACAGACTTCATAAAGAAATGTGTGGAGGACTGCATCCCTACAAAAACCTTCCGAGTGTTTCCCAATCAGAAACCTTGGATGAACTTTGAGATCCGCACTCTCCTGAAGTCCAGACACAGGGCATTTACCTCCGATGATATAGTGGCCTACATGAAGACCAGATACGACCTTGGTAAGGCCATCAAAAAGGCCAAAAGGGACTTCTGCTCCAAACTGGAGGATGAGACAGATGTTCGGCAGCTGTGGCAGGGTCTGAATGCAATCACCTCCTACAAGGCAAAACCAGGAGGCAGCTCGAATGCCGGTGTAACATCACTCCCTGACGAGCTCAATGCGTTTTACGCACGCTTTGACAGGGAGAATACTGATGTGCCTTCCCGATCCCCCATTCGCTATGATGGCATTTCAGTCTCAGTCACAGAGGCCGATGTCAGGAAATCCTTCAGAGGGGTGAACCCCCGAAAAGCACCTGGTCCTGATGGTATACCTGGTCGTGTTCTAAAAACCTGTGCGGACCAACTGGCGGGAGTTTTTACGGACATTTTCAACCTCTCACTTCTGAGGTCTGAGGTCCCCACCTGCTTTAAAAGGGCATCAATTATACCGGTGCCCAAGAAGAGTAAGGTGACATGCCTCAATGACTATCGACCAGTGGCACTAACGCCGGTGGTGATGAAGTGCTTTGAGAGGTTGATCATGGAGCAAGTCAACTCCTACCGACAAAAACCTGGACCCACTGCAGTTCGCGTACCGCCACAACAGATCAACGGTGGATGCGATCTCGCTGGCCCTCCACTCCGCACTGGACCACTTGGACAACAAAAACTCATATGTCAGGCTGTTATTCATTGATTACAGCTCGGCATTTAACACAATCATCCCCTCCAAACTGGTTACCAAACTCGCAGAACTGGGTCTCTGCGCATCCCTCTGCAACTGGATCCTTGACTTCCTCGTCCACAGACCACAGTCTGTTCGTATTGGTGGAAATGTGTCAGCCTCAATAACAATCAGCACGGGAGCACCTCAAGGCTGCGTGCTCAGCCCCCTGCTGTACTCACTCTATACCCATGACTGCGTAGTGAACCACAGTGCGAACTCCATCATCAAGTTCGCTGACGACACCACTATTGTGGGGCGTATCACTGATGGGGATGAGTCAGAGTACAGAAGAGAGATCGAGCAACTGTCCATATGGTGCCAGTGCAATAACCTGGCCCTCAACACCAGCAAAACCAAGGAACTGATTGTGGACTTTGGAAGGAGTAGGAGGGGGACCCACAGCCCCATTTATATCAACGGGTCGATGGTTGAAAGGGTCAAGAGCTTCAAATTCCTGGGCGTGCACATCTCTGAAGATCTTTCCTGGTCCGAGAACACTAATGCAATCATCAAAAAAGCACATCAGCGCCTCTACTTCCTGAGAAGATTACGGAGAGTCGGATTGTCAAGGAAGACTCTCTCTAACTTCTACAGGTGCACAGTCGAGAGCATGCTGACCGGTTGCATCGTGGCTTGGTTCGGCAATTTGAGCGCCCGGCTTGGTTCGGCAATTTGAGCGCCCTGGAAAGGAAAAGACTACAAAAAGTAGTAAACACTGCCCAGTCCATCATCGGCTCTGACCTTCCTTCCATCGAGGGGATTTATCACAGTCGCTGCCTCAAAAAGGCTGGCAGTATCATCAAAGACCCACACCATCCTGGCCACACACTCATCTCCCTGCTACCTTCAGGTAGAAGGTACAGGAGCCTGAAGACTGCAACAACCAGGTTCAGGAATAGTTACTTCCCCTCAGCCATCAGGCTATTAAACCTGGCTCGGACAAAACTCTGATTATTACCAACCACTTTCTGTTATTTGCACTATCAGTTTATTTATTCATGTGTGTATATATTTATATCATGGTATATGGACACATTTATCTGTTTTGTAGTAAATGCCTACTATTTTCTGTGTGCTTAAGCAAAGCAAGAATTTCATTGTCCTATACAGGGACACATGACAATAAACTCACTTGAACTTGAACTTTCCCTTTTCCGAATCTGACACCATTCAGATAATAATCTGCCTTCTTGTTCTTGCCACCAAAATGGATAACCTCACATTTATCTACATTATATTGCATCTGCCATGCATCTGCCCATTCCAAAGTCAAAGTCAAAGTCAAAGTAGCCTTTATTGTCATTCAGACCTTGCGGTCTGAACGAAATTTCGTTGCCTTGCAGTCCTACATATAGTAAAAAATGGCAAAAACACACAAAAAACACAAATTAACATTCACCACAGTGAGTTGAATACTCCTCACTGTGATGGAAGGCAAAAGTCTTAAGTTTTTGTCTCTTCCCTTCTTATTCTCCCTCTGCGCTGAGGCGATCCAGGCTTCGGATGTTGTGACCCTGCCGGGTGATGGTAAGTAATGTCAGTCCCGCGGCTGAATCCAAGCTCCGCGAACGGGCTGGTTCAACCTCGCGGCCCGGGGTGGTCGAAGCCACTGAAGCTGCGGCCCTCCAGTCCAGAGGACACAGCTGTTGTCGCGGGAGCTCCAGAGAACAGGTCACCAACCTGCGAGCTCCCGACGATGTCGTCCATCGGGCCCGCGGCCGATCCTCCACCAACCTATCCAAGTTACCCTGCATCCTCATAGCATCCTCTTCACAGTTCACACTACCGCTCAGCTTTGTGTCATCTGCCAATTTGCTAATGTTACTTTTAATTCCTTCATCTAAATCAGGGGTCGGCAACCTTGTTCTGCATAGGGACCAGGACCCATGTCTGTGAGCGGATGGCGGGCCACATACATACATATTTATATATTTAAGCAATATTATATCGACTGAACATAGCAGTTAGTTTGAGACACTGGTATTGAAACTATCCTCGCCTCGCCCTGTCCTAAACTTCATGCAGATCCTTTGTTACCCTTTCTTCCCCCTCCCCCCATTCACTCTCTCTCCCCCTCTCCTCTCCTGTTTCTCACCCCCCTCTTCCTCCTCCTTCTCTCCTCTCTCTCTCATTCTCCCTCTCTCCACCTCTCCTCCCCCTCTCTTCATCTCTCCTCCCCCTCTCTCCTCCCCCTCTCTCCTCCCCCTCTCTCCTCCACCTCTCCTCCCCCTCTCTCCACATCCCCCTCTCTCCCCCACCTCATCCCCTTCTCCCCTTTCCCCCTCCTCTCTCCGTCGCTTTCCCCATTCCCTCTCCACCTTTCCCCCATCCAGTCCCTCCCTACCTCCCTCTCCCTCCTTTCCAAGGTCTAGTCCCGTCCATTTACTGCTAGATTCCTGCCTGCCGTGCCCACACGAACCAATGGACAGCAACACCGCCATCTTTGGGGAAGGCGGCCCTGGCCCTGGCCCTGGCCCTGACCCTCCCCTGGTTGAAGCACGGGGACAGATGGTTCCGGAGCGTGCTGAGCACCAGGCACCGCAGCTGCTGCAACTGCACTTTTACATCAGTGGAACCGCACCCACCAATCCAACTAACCTTTTGCCCAGTTTGTGGGATTATATCAGTTCCGATTTTTTGTATCAGCAAACAGGATTGGACAACAGTATTAAACAGTCTAAAGAAGTCTAGATGACGGGCAAAAAATACGCCTGTGGGCCGGATGATTTTGGGTCGCGGGCCGGGTCCGGCCCATGAGCCTTACCCCTGATCTAAATCATTAACATATATTGTAATAATAATAATAATAAATACTTTATTGATCCCCTCAGGGAAATTCAGATGTCTAGAAGCCCCCAACCAACAAACCCACAGATTCAAAACGAACGCAGACAGAAAATACATAGAATACAATGTGGACACTACCTGAGAGCAATAAATACTTAAAAAGACCAATAATTAACAATTAAAAATTAAAAATTGCAAAATGCATCCCCCTACAGCCTAGCCGAATTATAAAATCTAATGGCTGCAGGGGTGAAGGATCTCCTGAACCGCTCCGTTCTACAGGGCAGGGAGAGGAGCCGGTTGTTGTTCCGAGTGCTCTTTTGACTCTCCAGAATTACATGGAGGGGATGCCCGGGGTTTTTCAGGATGACCTGCACCTTGTGCCTCATACACCTCTCAAGCACATCCATCCCAGAGTCTACTCTCCCCTCCAGCACTGAGCTAGCTCGTTTAACCAGTTTAAATAGCTGTGGTCCCAGCACCAAGCCCCACTAGTCAAGTACCTGCCATTCCAAAAGGGACCTTCCTTCGTGTGGGACCAACGGGAATAGTAATGCTCATCTGTATCCCGCTACCAGACCACTTTCTCCCATCCCCAAAAATATTCTTCCTTCATTCCCTCAGCCAGGACATCTGTCCCCACAAGCAGTTGTTCTCAGCCCATTATTGTACTCCCTGATACAGCCAGGACAATCTGTCCCCATTCGATCAGGGAGTACAATAATGGGCTGAGAACAACTGCTTGTGGGCTGCTGGTGTTAAGAATTATCATGGAGTATCTTTTGTTGCTGATTCTAACTGATTATGGGGATGTGCTAGGGGACAGAGAATCTAGGGTGACGGAGGAACTGACGGAAATTCACATTAGTCAGGAAATGGCGTTAGGTAGACTGATGGGACTCAGCCAGGACAATCTTCCCCACCTGATGTTCTTCTTCCATTCACAGGCCAGCTGTCCTGGCCCAGGTTACTGAGATTCAGAATTTAAAATCACAATGACTGAACACGGGCGACACAAACAACCTCCTGTTACCATTTCAGAATAAGATTATGCCCAAACTTTCACAATGGTCTTTCTGATTCTCACCAACGGTTTCTGATCAATTCTTACTGAGTCTGGTCAGGAAAATCAGGCTGAAAATTTATTCCATGGTGCCATTGCAATAAGAACTTTAACCAAACATATTCGAGGAAAAAACATTTGTTTGGATCCCTACTGTGTATTAAGATAACCACAGTTCTGAAGGGAAAAGGCACAGAACCACAGAATTAAAATTGCCGACAGGCATTTAAAGATTTTATGGGGTATGGAGTGAAAGCGGAGCAAGTCTTGTGCTAGTGACACCTAACTGTATCCCTACCTACGGATATTGATGGACGATCTTGTGCTGTTGGCTGCGGGATATGATATTATTGGTAATTTGTGAGCATGTGGCAAGTCATAGCAGAAGTTTTATTGAGACCAGGTAGGTTGTTGCCTTACAGTGCCAGATACCCGGGTTCGATCCTGACATGGGTGCTGTCGGTATGGAGTTTGTACATTCTCCCTGTGACCATGTGGGTTTTCTCCGGGTGATCTGTATTCCAAAGTATTCCCGAATAGTGTATCGGTGCTGTATCTGTTGTTTTTGTTTCATGCTTGTTTAATTGTAAGGTGTCATGTTTGTTTTAATTGTAAGGTGTCCTTGAGAGTCCTGAAAGGCGCCCTATATGATTATTATGTGCAGGTTTGTGGGTTAATTGGCTTCGGTAAATTTTCCCTAGTGTGCAGGATAGACCTAATGTAAGGGTGATTGCTGGCTGGTGCGGACTCGGTGGGCCGAAGGACCTGTATCTGTATCTGTAAAACTAAAACTAGAACTTTTTGGATTAAAGGTTTGAGCAGTCTAGATGTATAAAATGATTCCCTTTGAGATCCATTAACTTTTAGTATATTCTCAAGATTACTTTAATTATTCTAAAATTTACAGATGTACACATTTTTTTTATTTGATATAAGGCTGACACAGCTGAAAATCTTCAGCATGCCAGGCAGCAATTGAGGAGTGACAAGGATCAATTACTTTCATTCGAACTTTAGACGGACACAAAAACCTGTAGTAACTCAGAGGGACAGGCAGCATCTCTGAAGAGAAGGAATGGGTGACGTTTCGGGTCAAGACCCTTCTTCAGACTGGTTAGAGATAAGGAAAACGAGAGATATAGACGGTGATGTGGAGAGATAAAGAACAATGAATGAAAGATATGCAAAAAAGTAACGATGATAAAGGAAACCGGCTGTAAACTGTTTGTAGGGTGAAAATGAGAAGCTAGTGTGACTTGGGTATGGAAGGGAGGAAGAGAGAGAGAGAGAGGGAATGCCGGGGGTTCCTGAAGTGAGAGAAATCAATATTCATGCCACTGAGCGGCAAGCTACCCAAGCGAAATATGAGATGCTGTTCTTCCAATTTGCATTTAATCTCACTCTGACAAGGAAGGAGACCAATGACAGAAAGGTCTGTGAGGGAATGGGAAGGAGAATTAAAGTATCCAGCAACCTTTAGCCCCCGTTCCCTAAAGAATGAGGACATCTCGGATGTTCTAGTATGAACACCTCATCTTGGGCACAGATGTGGTGTAGACAGAGGAATTAGTAGGGGATAGAATCTTTGCAGGAAACAGGGTGGGAAGAAGTGTAGTCGAGATAGTTGTGGGAGTCAGTGGGTTTGTAATAGATATCAGTCAATAGTCTATTTCCTGTGATGGAGACTGTGAGATCAAGAAAGGGGAGGGAGGCGTCGGAGGTGGTCCAAGTAAATTTGAGTGCAGGATGAAAATTGGTGGTGAAATTGATGAAGTCCATGAGTTCTGCATGGGTGCAGGAGATAGCACTGATGCAGTCATCAATGTAACGGAGATGGTGTTTGGGGATAGGGCCAGTGTACGCCTGGTACAGGGATTGTTCAACGTACCCTACAAAAAGACAGGCACAGCTGGGGCCCATGTGGTTGCCCATAGCTGCCCCTTGGAGGAAGTGGGAGGAGTCAAAGGAGAAGTTGTTGAGGGTGAGGACCAGCTCCGCTAGGCAGAGTAGAGTGTTAATAGAGAGAAATTGGATGGTTGTGCGGTCGAGGAAGAAACGGAGGGCTTTAGGCCTTCCTGGTGGGGGATGGAGGTGTAGAATGACTGAACATCCATAGTAAAGATGAGGGAGTGGGGGCTCGGAAAGCAGGTCATTAAAGAGACGAAGGGCATGTGAGGTATCTTGGACATAGGTCGGGAGAGATTGGACCAGGGGGGATAAGATGGAGTTGAGGTATGTGGAAATAATTTCCGTGGGACAGGAGCAGGCAGAAACAATGGATCTGACAGGGCAGTTGTGTTTGTATATTTTGGGGAGAAGTTAAAACCGGGCTGTGCGGGGCTGGGAAACGATAGGGTTGGAGCCTGTGGAAGGCAGACAGTCTGAAGTGATGAAATCAGTAATGGTGTTTGAGATTTAGGCCTGGTGCTCATCTGTGAGATTATGGTCCAAGGATAAATAGGAGTTGGTGTCTGAGAGTTGTTGTCTGGCCTCAGCCCGGTAGAGGTTAGCGCGCCAGACTACCACAACACCTCCCTTGTCAGTGGGTTTCATTATAATGTCAGGGTTGCTGCAGAGTGAGCAGAGGGCTGGCCGTACAGAGGGGGTGAGGTTGGAGTCGGTAAGGGGAGTGGAAAAGTTGAGACGGTTGTTGTCACACAGGCAATTAGAAATAAAGACGTCTAACTTTGCAAATACTTTCAATGCTACTACCATTATTAAAAATCACTCGAGACGCAGGAAACTACAGATGCTGGAATCTTAAACAAAATACAAAGTGCTGGAGGAACTCAACAGGTCAAGCAGCATCTATGGAGGCAAATGGATGGTGAGTGATTTGGGTTGAAATCCTGCATCAGAATTGGCACCGGGGTTTATCCTGAAACATCAACCGTCCCTTGTCCTCCTTAGACGCAGCCTAAACCACTGGGCTCCTCCAGTCATTTTTTAATCACAAATCACTATTCTTCTTTCAAAGCACTGAAACCATTCTACTTTCAGGTACCACATTTAGCTGATAATTACTATGCATATAGTCTGGGCTGAATCCAATTGCTCAGTTGACTGACTCCTCTGACAGCAGCCTGTCTCCTTTCAATAGTGGTTTGAAGTGCCACCAACTGTGGGAGTACCACAGTGTTTCTGTCCTGCTCATTATTAGCATTGTCCACTGCTGTGGGTGCTTGATCAACCACAGCAGTATCTGACTGGCCACCAAGGCAGCGCTACTCTTGGGCTAATTGATGTTATACCAGTCGGCAATTAATACAAAGAATTGCTGCCATATACTGGGATTGCAGTTTGAAATGAAGAAGAGCACCAGTCCAAAACATTGCCTGTCCATGTTCTGCAGAGATGCTGCCTGACCCGCTGAATTACTCCAGAGCTTTATGTCTTTTTTAGAGGAAGAATTAATTTAGTCAGTTGATCCAGATGGACTATGCAAGACATGTTCTTACATGGAAACTGCTGTTCAAAAATAGAATAGTATAAATAATTTTAAAGTAGAAAAGTGATTTGTGCAATGGTATGAGTATGAGGCCACTATAACAATATTTAAAAGATATTTGGACATGCACATGGGTAGGAAACGTTTGGAGGTGTATGGGACAAACAGAAGCAAATGGAACTCGTTTGGATAGGGCAGCATGGTCGGTATGGACATGATGGGCCTCTGTACCCTGTGAATCGATGATTGATCTAAGGTGTTCAGGAAAGAGGCCCTTTGTCCCAACTCATCTATGCCAGCCAAGAAATCTATCTAAGCTTGTCTCATTTGTCTGGCCCATATCCCTCTAAACATTTCCCATCCATGTACTTGTGTAGTTGTCTTCTAAATGTTACAATTGTACCCATCACCACAACTTTATGTGGCAGATCATTCCAGATGCTCAGCATCCTCTGTGTGAAAACATTGGTCCACATGTTCCTTTTAAATCTTGCCCCTCTTACCTTAAAACTATGCCTGTTCATTTTGGACTCCCCTATCGAGAGAAAAAGGCTTATTTACTCCGCTCATGATTTTATATACTTCCATGAGATCATTCATCAACCTTCCACACTTTAGTGGAAACATCCCCAGCCTATCTAACCTTAAAGCCCAAGCCCTTCAATCCCAGTAACATCCGCATGAATCTTCTCTGCACCCTCTCCAGCTTATTAATATTCTTCCTATAGCTGGTTGACCAGAATTGCACATAAATCTCCAAGTGTGGTCTCACCAATAACACAAGCTCCGAAATCCTGTCCTCATCAATGAAGGCAATCATGCCAAATGCTTTCTTCATCGCCCTGTCTACCTGTGGAGAAGTTGTTGGACTTCATCCAGCATTGTTTGAGTCAGATATCTGTTTTGGCCACAAATCATAATCCCATCCGGCTAATACAGCTGCAGCTGCCCAATCTGTGCTTTTATGTCCTTCCCCAGCAAACCTACCTTCCACCTTCTCCTACTGGCTTAGTATGTTGCTTTCTCTTCCTGTGTGGGGCAATTACGGTACTTCCTGGGCCACGATGACACAGGGAGATCTGTTCAAGGTAAAGTTGGTTGAAGAGACAGGAATGCACCAAACTACAAAGGTAGCCAGCCATAACTCTGAGGAAATGCTGTGCCTCTCATAGGTCTCCCATTAAATGTTATCTCTGTCTGTCTGAATGACTTTGACTTTACTGCATGTGGTTCATTCCTTATATCAATGATGTGGGTGTGGATGTACGGGGCACGGTTAGTAGGTTTGTGAATGACACTAACATTTGTAGTATAGTGAACAGTGAAAAAGGTTATCATCGTTAAAACTGAACCTTGAGCATCTGTGCCAATGGGCAGAGGAATGGCAGATAGACTTTAATTCAGATAAATGCTTGGTGTTACATTTTGGTAGGACAAACCTGGGTCGGGCCTACTGTAATTGGGACCCAGGAAGTGTTCCAGAACAGAGACATCAACAGGAAGCAGGTACAGGAAATTACATGATAACAGTGTCATAGTTAGAAAGGATGGTAAAGATGGCATTTGACATGCTTGACTTCATGCCTTCATTGGTCAGGGAACTAGGTACAGGAGTTGCAAGAGATTGCTGATGCCGGAGGAATCAACAAGTCATGCAGCATCTGTGGAGGGAACTGGACAGACAACGTTTTGGGTCGGAATGTTTCTTTGGACTAATGGAGTGGTGGTGGGGGTGGGGGAGAAAACTGGGAAAGAGAGGTGGTGCAGGCCAAAGCCTGCCAAGTGAATACAGGTTGAGAGGGTTAATTGGATGATGGGTGGAGCAATAGATACTTTTCCATTTCCCCTCATCTGCTCATGTGTTTACTCTTGCTCTGTTACAACCTAACTGCATTCCCATCTCACTGCCTGAAGTCACAAGCCACAAAGTGACTTTTTCTTCCTGTATTGGTTTTGACGCAGTTCATTTGGAAATGTCATTGAGCACAGTGATTGCTTTGCTGTACCTAAAGGAAATTTTCCAGAAAAATGTGCCGAGAATCTTTATTCTTTGATTTCCTGAATCATAATTACTTTGTCTGGATAAGGCCTACTTTTAAATTGGAGGTCATATCTGGGCATTAATATGAGCCAGCACTGTTGACATTGATTGAGTATGTGTTGATATGGAGTATGACCAGAAAGTGTGAGAGGATCACTCACACTTTAAATTTCATGGCAAACTGATGTAAATATCTCTTAGATAGATACAAAAAGCTGGAGTAACTCAGCAGGTCAGGCAGCATCTCTGGTGAAAAGGAATAGGTGACGTTTCGGATTAAGACCCTTCTTCAGATAATGTATACCTTACTTAGACACATTAATATTGCTACTAACATGCTGTGCGCTTAACACGCCTTTATCATCTTTCTAAGTTAAAATGAAACAATAAAGGTCAGGGGATGCATAGCCATTCACAATGTTGTTACTTATGATTATTAATACATTGTAAGTATGGAAATCCCATGATTGTTTTTCAATCTGTATTGTTTTAAGGAAATGATGGAAGTGATACTTCAGGTTCACTTTGATTTGGAGTAGACACACTCACATTTCTCGATTACTGTTGTGTATGCGAGCATTTTGTGCCTAACTGAGAATTTACGACATCACCTGCTGCTACAGCAGGCATTGAATTATTACATTTTGCTGTCTCTGCAAATGTAACCTGCACAAAAAATTGATAACAGAAATAAGAACCAGTGAATCACAACTGTGATTTTTTTTATGCCTCCAGCTGGCTCCTCGTCACCTCAAGGGACATCACAACAACAGTTGATCTTCAATGCACAGATGCATCAAGCACTGAGATGTCTCATGCCAGGATATCAACCCTCATCACAATCCTCATATAAAAAAGTCCCTGTAAAATTAAATAAATATTTTAATTGATTGATTGGAATACTTTATTGTCACATGTGACTAGGCACAGTGAAATTCTTTGCTTGTGTACCCAATGTATACAAATAGCAGCCACCTACGGCACTGACAAACTTACAAAGCACGCCGCCTCCCATTTTAGTTCTCCCCCCACAGCAGTTTCCCCATGCCAGGTCCCCATTGTCCATTGTTCTCCCCCCCACCTCCCTCACGGTGGTCCCCCCACGCCTGACTGTCTATTGTTATTCCCCTTCCCCCCTCATGGTGGTCCTCCACGCTCTCGTCGACCATGCGTCGACCCGCGAGGCATCGCTGCTGCTGCAAGGCTTCCCCATCGTCGTGAGGCTTCACCTCCACCGAGGCCTCACTGCTGTCGACGCTCTACGTCTCAGCTCAGTGGTGCCGACTCGGGCCCCAGCCGCAGGTCCGGCTCCTCCAACTGGCCCGCGGGGCCCCGACCCGGGCTTCCACGTGGCAATCTGGGAGGCATCGAGACTGCAGCACCTCGATAGAGGCCTCTGGCCGTGTTCCCAGCCGTGGCCTGTCGGGAAACCTTCTACCCACACGGCCCGTCTTTGTGCACTGAGGTACAGTAAAAACCTTTGTTTTCATAACTTCACAAGTTCTAGGTGCAGAATTAGGTTAACCAGCCCATCGAGTCCACTCTGCCATTCAATCATGGCTGATTTATCTTTCCCTCTCAACCCCATTGAAAGATACAGCATGGTAATAGGTCATTTGGTCTGCCACCTACACCATCGATCACCTTTCATACGAGTTATAGAGTCCATAGAATCATACAGCCTGGAAACAGGTCCTTCAGCCCAACGTGTCCATGCCGACAAAGATGTCCCAGATACACTAGACCCATCTGCTTGCATTTGACCCCACATCCCTTTCAATCTTTCCTATCCATGTACGTCCAAAAACCTTTCAAATGCTGTTATAGTACCTGGCTCAGCTATCTCCTCTGGCAGCTCATTTCATTTACCCACCTCCCTCTGTGTGAAAAAGTTGTTCCCCAGGGTCCAGTTAAATTTTTTCCCTCTTGCCTTAAACCTATATCCTGGTTTTTGATTTCCCTACTATGGATAAAATACTTTGTGCATTCATCCTATCTATTCTCCTTATGATTTTATACACCTCAGTAAGATCACCCCTCGGCCTCCTGCACTCCATGGCCTAAAACCCCAGCCTGCCCAACCTCTCCATTTACTTCAGGCCCTAGAGCCCTAGCAACATCCTCATAAATTGTCTCTGCACTCTTTCCTTAATGGCATCCTTCCTGTAGCAGGGTGACCAAAACTGACCACAATATCCAAATGTGGCCTCACCAACATGTTGTACAACTGTAGCGTAACATCCCAACTTCTGTACTCAATACCCTGACTGATGAAGGCCAATATTCTAAACGCTTTGTTGACCATCCTAGCTACTTGTGATGCCATTTTCATGGAATTATATACCTGTACTCCTCGATGCCTCTCTCTACAACACTCCCCAGTGGGGTTGCCAATTTTCTCACTCTCAAATAAGGGACAAAAGGTCAAACCGACTCGGCCATGGCTGGATGAATGATGAGTTGGCCTGGGTGCTGGACTGCACACAAAGCCCAACCGGCGGGCCAGCTGAGGAGTTTTGGCCCGGGCCGCGCGACGTCGCGCGCAAAGTCCCACATCCCATCCAACTCATGAACCGACGATCGCCCATGAGAAGGAGGAGTGGTTGTATCGAGGGGCCACGGGCGAGGCACTGCTGCTGCTGCTGCACTCCATGGGCTGCACTACGTCCGGACGGGTGAGGCATGGCCAGACGCGGCACTCCGACCCGACAGTCCCCTCGACCCGAGTAGTAGCAGTCAAATACGGGACAAGGGTGGTCCCATGTGGGACAAACCAATTTAGCACAATATACGGGATGTCCCGGCTAATATGGGACAGTTGGCAATGCTATTCGCCAGGCCCCTACCATTCACAGTGAAGTTCCTGTCCTGGTGTGATAACCCATATTGCAACACCCTGCACTTAACTGAATGAAGCTCCATTACCCATTACTCAGCTCACTTGTCCAGCTAATCAAGATCTTGCTATTATACCACCCACTTTAATGTCATCTGTAAACTTACCGATCATGTCTTGGGTATTCTATGTTATACCAGTTTTGCCGTTTTAAGGTGTATGAGTTGAATGGGCAGATAGTTATTAATGAATGTGATATAGTTGGGATCACAGAGACATGGCTCCAGGGTGACCAAGGCTGGGAGCTGAACATCCAGGGATATTCAATATTCAGGAGGGATAGAGAGAAAGGAAAAGGAGGCGGGGTAGCGTTGCTGGTTAGAGAGGAGATTAACGCAATAGAAAGGAAGGACATTAGCTTGGAGGATGTGGAATCGATATGGGTAGAGCTGCGAAACACTAAGGGGCAGAAAACGCTAGTGGGAGTGGTGTACCAGCCACATAACAGTAGTAGTGGAGTTGGGGATGGCATCAAACAGGAAATTAGAAACGCGTGTAACAAAGGTAAAACAGTTATAATGGGTGACTTTAATCTACATATAGATTGGGTGAATCAAATTGGCCGGGGTGCTGAGGAAGAGGATTTCTTGGAATGTATGCGGGAAGGTTTTCTAAACCAACATGTAGAGGAACCAACGAGAGAGCAGGCTATTCTAGATTGGGTATTGAGTAATGAGGAAGGGTTAGTTAGCAGTCTTGTTGTGCGTGGCCCCTTGGGCAAGAGTGACCATAATATGGTTGAGTTCTTCATTAGGATGGAGAGTGACATAATTCAGATTCAGATTCAACTCAGATTCAACTTTAATTGTCATTGTCAGTGTACAGCACAGAGACAACGAAATGCAGTTAGCATCTCCCTGGAAGAGCGACATAGAATATGATTTCAATAAATAAATCTATTTACATGCATACAGTCATAGTGTTTTTCCTGAGGGAGGAGTGTCCGGGAGGGGGGGGGGGGAAGGGTAGGAGGGTAAACAGTCCATGGTTGGGGTGAGAGCAGTCCTTGGCGATGCTGAGCGCCCTTCGCAGACAACGCTTGCTTTGGACAGACTCAATGGAGGGGAGCGAGGAACCGGTGATGCGTTGGGCAATTTTCACCACCTTCTGCAGTGCTTTCCGGTCGGAGACAGAGCAGTTGCCATACCATACTGTGATACAGTTGGTAAGGATGCTCTCGATGGTGCAGCGGTAGAAGTTCACCAGAATCTGAGGAGACAGATGGACCTTCTTCAGTCTCCTCAGGAAGACGAGACACTGGTGAGCCTTCTTGATCAGAGTTGAGGTATTGTGGGTCCAAGAGAGGTCATCGGAGATGTTGACCCCCAGGAACCTGAAGCTGGAAACACGTTCCACCTCCGTCCCGTTAATGTGGATGGGGGTGTGCGTGCCGCCCCTAGACTTCCTGAAGTCTACAATGAGCTCCTTGGTCTTCTTGGAATTAAGGGCCAGGTTGTTGTCAGCGCACCATGCTGCTAGGAGCTGGACCTCCTCCCTGTAGGTGATGAGGCCAATCACCATTGTATCATCTGCATACTTGATGATGGTGTTGGTACCATGTACAGGTGTGCAGTCGTAGGTGAAGAGGGAGTAGAGGAGGGGGCTCAGCACACAGCCCTGTGGAACGCCGGTGTTCAGGGTGAGGGTTGAAGAGGTGTGCATGTCTAACCTAACAGACTGGGGTCTGTTGGTTAGAAAGTCCAGTATCCAGTTGCAGAGGGAGGGGTCGATGCCCAGGTTACCGAGTTTGGTGATCAGTTTAGAGGGTATAATGGAGTTGAATGCTGAGCTGTAATCGATGAACAGCATTCTTACGTAAGTGTCTCTGTTGTCGAGGTGGGAGAGGGCGGAGTGAAGTGCCGTTGAGATGGCATCCTCCGTACTCCTGTTCTTGCGGTAGGCAAACTGATAGGGATCCAATGTGGGGGGTAGGCAGCCTTTGAGGTGTGCCAGGACCAGCCTCTCGAAGCACTTGTTCAGATTCAGATTCAGATTCAGATTCAATTTTAATTGTCATTGTCAGTGTACAGTACAGAGACAACGAAATGCATTTAGCATCTCCCTGGAAGAGCGACATAGCAAATGATTTAAATAAATAATAATAAGTGATAATAAGTGTCCGGGGGGTGGGGGGGTGATTGGCAGTCACCGAGGTACGTTGTTGAGTAGAGTGACAGCCGCCGGGAAGAAGCTGTTCCTGGACCTGCTGGTTCGGCAACGGAGAGACCTGTAGCGCCTCCCGAATGGTAGGAGGGTAAACAGTCCATGGTTGGGGTGAGAGCAGTCCTTGGCGATGCTGAGCGCCCTCCGCAGATAACGCTTGCTTTGGACAGACTCAATGGAGGGGAGCGAGGAACCGGTGATGCGTTGGGCAATTTTCACCACCCTCTGCAATGCCTTCCGGTCGGAGACAGAGCAGTTGCCATACCATACTGTGATGCAGTTGGTAAGGATGCTCTCGATGGTGCAGCGGTAGAAGTTCACCAGGATCTGAGGAGACAGATGGACCTTCTTCAGTCTCCTCAGGAAGAAGAGACGCTGGTGATGGGAGTAAGTGCAACTGGGCGGAAGTCGTTGAGGCTTGCCGCAGTGGAGTGTTTTGGCACCGGCACGATGGAGGTGGTTTTAAGGCACGTGGGGACAACTGCTTGTGCAAGTGACAGGTTGAAGATGTCAGTCCAGACGTCTGTCAGCTGCGCAACACAGGCCCTGAGGACACGCCCGGGGATGCCGTCAGGGCCAGCAGCCTTACGTGCATTAGTCCTACTCAGTGCCACGTACACGTCATAGGGGGTGAGTGTGAGGGGTTGGTGATCAGCAGGGAGCACAGCCTTGATGGCTGTCTCTAGATTGTCCCTGTTGAAGCAGCCATAGAAGTGGTTAAGCTCCTCAAGGAAGGAGGCGTCGCTGGATGTGGGGGTGGTGTTGGTGGGTCTATAGTCTGTGCTGGCCTGGATGCCTTACCACATGCGTCGGGGGTCGGAGTTGTTGTTGAAGTGCTCCTCAATCCTGAGCTTATGGCAGTGCTTGGCCTTCTTGATGCCCCTCTTCAGGTTAGCCCTGGATGAACTGTAGGCTCGAGCATCGCCTGACCTGAAAGCGGTGTCCCGTGCTTTCAGCAGTAGCCTGACCTCGCTGTTCATCCATGGCTTCTGATTCTGGAATATGGTCACCCATTTGAGGGAGATGACACTATTGAAGGTGGAGTTTATAAAGTCCAGAACAGAGGATGTGTAGGAATCAATGTCTGTGTGGAAGTCAAGGGTGGCCTGGGCTGCAAACGCCTTCCAGTCAGTGTTTCCAAAACACTGCTGAAGTGTGGAGTCCGCTTCCTCTGACCAGACTTTAACTGTCCTCACAGTGGGTTTAACCCGTCTGATGAGTGGGGAGTACTTAGGGAGCAGGAACAATGAGAGGTGATCAGACTGACCAAGGTGGGGGAGGGGGACGGCTTTGTAAGCTTCAGCCATGTTAGTGTAGACTTTGTCCAGTGTCTTGTCTACTCTAGTGGCGAAGGAGACATGTTGGTGGAATTTGGGGAGTACAGTGTTCAGGTTGGAGTGATTGAAGTCACCCGCAACAATGAAGGCTGCCTCGGGGTTGTGAGTCTGTTGTTTGCTAATGGCAGTATGCAGCTCTTTCATTGCAAGCTTGGCATTAGCATCAGAAGGGATATAGGCTGCAGTCACAACAGTGGAGGTAAACTCTCTGGGCAGATAGAACGATCTGCATCTAACCAAGAGGAACTCAAGGTTAGCTGAGCAGTGACTCTCGATGATGGTGGAGTCCATGCACCATGCTTTATTTACATAAATGCACAGACCCCCATCTCTGGTCTGATGTCCTGTCCGCTCGGAGTAAATGACGCCCCGTTAGCTGGATGGCGCGATCAGGAACGTCGATGTTGAGCCAAGTTTCCGTGAAGATCAGGATGTTGCAGTCTTTGATCCAGTTGTGGGAGGTGATCCTTAGCCGGAGTTCGTCCATTTTGTTTGCCAGTGAGCGCACGTTGGCGAGGAAAAGGCTAGGAATCGCCAGCCTGTGTGGGGCCAGCTCTAACCTGGCCTTTAACCCACCTCTGCGTCCCCGGCGGTGTTTCCGTACGCGTCGCCGTCTGTTGGTGTTTCCGGTCGGCCGAGCTGGCTTGGTGTGCGCTGGTGTTCTGCCGCTCCGTTGCTCCGCGCCTCCGTGGCTCCGGTGGCGGTCTCCAGCCCCGCGGCTCCGCTGGCGTTCTCCAGCCCCGCGGCTCCGCTGGCGTTCTCCAGCCCCGAAACAAGGGTTCTGAACTTAAAGAAAGGTAATTTTGAGGATATGAGACGTGAATTGGCCAAGATAGACTGGCAATTGATTTTTAAAGGGTTGACGGTGGATATGCAATGGAAGGCATTTAAAGACTGCATGGATGAACTACAACAATTGTTCATCCCGGTTTGGCAAAAGAATAAATCAGGGAAGGTAGTGCATCCGTGGATAACAAGGGAAATCAGGGATAGTATCAAAACAAAAGATGAAGCATACAAATTAGCCAGAAAAAGCAGCCTACCAGAGGACTGGGAGAAATTCAGTCCAGCTGAGGAAGACAAAGGGCTTAATTAGGAAAGGGAAAATATATTATGAAACAAAACTGGCAGGGAACATAAAAACTGACTGCAAAAGTTTTTATAGATATGTGAAGAGAAAAAGATTAGTTAAAACAAATGTAGGTCCCTTGCAGTCAGAAACAGGTGAATTGATTGAATTGAATTGAATTGAATCCTTTATTTGTCATTCAGACCTTTCGGTCTGAACGAAATGCTGTTGCCTGCAGCCATATATGTAATAATAACAAAACACAATAAACACAAATTAACATCCACCACAGTGAGTTCACCAAACACCTCCTCACTGTGATGGAGGCAAAAGTCTTAGAGTTACTGTCTCTTCTCTCCTCTTCTCCCTCTGCGCTGAGGCGATACCCCACCGGGCGATGGTAAGTCAGTCCCGCGGTTCAAGCTCCGCGGCCCGGGGGTGGTCATGGGGAACAAGGACATGGCAGAGCAATTGAATAACTACTTTGGTTCTGTCTTCACTAAGGAAGACATAAATAATCTGCCGGAAATAGCAGGGGACCGGGGGCCAAATGAGATGGAGGAACTGAGTGAAATCCAGGTTAGCCGGGAAGTGGTGTAAGGTAAATTGAATGGATTAAAGGCCGATAAATCCCCAGGGCCAGATAGGCTGCATCCCAGAGTACTTAAGGAAGAAGCCCCAGAAATAGTGGATGCATTAGTGATAATCTTTCGAAACTCTTTAGATTCTGGAGTAGTTCCTGAGGATTGGAGGGTAGCTAACTGTACCCCCACTTTTTAAAAAGGAAGGTAGAGAGAAAACGAGGAATTACAGACCAGTAAGTCTAACATCGGTAGTGGAGAAACTGCTAGAGTCAGTTATTAAAGATGGGATAGCAGCACATTAGGAAAGTGGTGAAATCATTGGACAAAGTCAGCATGAATTTATGAAAGGTAATTCATGTCTGACGAATCTTATAGAATTTTTCGAGGATGTAACTAGTAGAGTGGATAAGGGAGAACCAGTGAATGTGTTATATCTGGACTTTCAGAAGGCTTTCGCCAAGGTCCCACATAAGAGATTAGTATACAAACTTAAAGCACACGGTATTGGGGGTTCAGTATTGATGTGGATAGAGAACTGGCTGGCAGACAGGAAGCAAAGAGTAGGAGTAAACGGGCCCTTTTCAGAATGGCAGGCAGTGACTAGTGGGGTACCGCAAGGCTCAGTGCTGTGACCCCAGCTATTTACAATATATATTAATGATTTGGACGAGGGAATTGAATGCAACATCTCCAAGTTTGCAGATGACACAAAGCTGTGAGGAGGATGCTAGGGGGCTGCAAGGTGACTTGGATAGGCTAGGTGAGTGGGCAAATGCATGGCAGATGCAGTATAATGTGAATAAATGTGAGGTTATCCACTTTGGTGGCAAAAACAGGAAAGTAGACTATTATCTGAATGGTGGCCGATTAGGAAAAGGGGAGATGCAACGAGACCTGGGTGTCATGGTACACCAGTCATTGAAAGTAGGCATGCAGGTGCAGCAGGCAGTAAAGAAAATGAATGGTATGTTAGCATTCATAGCAAAAGTATTTGAGTATAGGAGCAGGGAGCTTATACTGCAGTTGTACAGGGTCTTGGTGAGACCACACCTGGAGTATTGCGTACAGTTTTGGTCTCCTAATCTGAGGAAAGACATTCTTCCGTAGAGGGAGAACAGAGAAGGTTCACCTGACTGATTTCTGGGATGTCAGGACTTTCATATGAAGAAAGACTGGATAGACTCGGCTTGTACTCGCTAGAATTTAGAAGATTGAGGGGGGATCTTATAGAAACTTACAAAATTCTTAAGGGGTTGGACAGGCTAGATGCAGGAAGATTGTTCCCGATGTTGGGGAAGTCCAGAACAAGGGGTCACAGTTTAAGGATAAGGGGGAGATCTTTTAGGACCAAGATGAGGAAAATATTTTTCACACAGAGAGTGGTGAATCTCTGGAATTCTCTGCCACAGAAGGTAGTTGAGGCCAGTTCATTGGCTGTATTTAAGAGGGAGTTAGATGTGGCCCTTGTGGCTAAAGAGATCAGGTGGTATGGAGAGAAGGCAGGTACAGGATACTGAGTTGGATGATCAGCCATGATCATATTGAATGGCGGAGCAGGTTCGAAGGACCGAATGGCCTACTCCTGCACCTATTTTCTATGTTTCTATGTTTCTATGTTTCTATGTTTCTATGCATCCACTTTCTACACACTAGGTTCAAACTCGCCTGCCATTTCGATGCAGGAGGAAACCAGAGCACCCAGAGGAAACCCATTCTGTCATAGTATGGATCACTACAATAGTAGTATAGTTAGCACAGGTGTCAGGGGTTATGTGGAGAAGGCAGGAGGATGGGGTTAGGAGGGAGAGATTGATCAGCCTTGATTAAATGGCGGAGTAGACCTGATGGGCCAAATGGCCTAATTCTGCTCCTTTCACTTATGACCTTATGGGGGGAACGTGCAAACTCCATGCAGACAGTAACAGAGATGGTGATCGAACCCTGGTCTCTGGCGCTGGAAGACAGCAGCTCTACCAGCTGCGCGCACTACTGTGCCGCACTCAATTAAAGCAGGACAGTTTCCATTGGAACAATGTACAGTTAGCGAATGACAATTAGTACCAGGGGTTGCAGGTGTCTGCTATTTCTAAAGCATCTTTTCCAACTGAAGAAAACAATGATCATTTCTGATCATCAGAATTATTATTGAATACAACTTTGTCAATACATGTTAAATAATTTAAAATTAAATACAAAATAACCACTGAGAATATAAAAATTAAATATCATTACAAAGTCTGAATGAAAGGTCATCAATGTTAAACATTATTACTAGTTCTCATTCCTCAGATGCTAACTGACCTTTGCATTTGCAGCAATTTTACTGTTTTACAACTTTTTTCAGATCATATAAATGATCTTGAGATTGTACTCTATATTATAATTCAAGAAGGACCCACAAGTGTCGCTAAAATCTCTTTCCAATATGTCTCTTGCATCAGCTTGACTGAGAAATGTACAAGGTAGATGACTGGATGTCTTTATGCCTCTTCTCAAATTTAAGGTATTTCTAACTTTTTTCCCCAAGTATATCCTTGTCCATATCAGTTCTTATCAACCAAGAGGGACTTGTGCCAATCTCCTTGGTTTTAAACCTGCAATAACATAAATCAGTCCACATGAGGAGGTGAGCAGCAAAGGTTAAATTGATGACATTGATTGCTTTTCATAAGGATTATGTTGAAAAATTCCAGTACAAATAGAGATGTAAATAGCATATGTGATGGAAGAATTTAAATATGGCAATACAGTAAAGGTTTTTTTTTTAACGGACCTCTTTATAACGGATATAGCGGACGGACCTGCTGACACCATCCAAGCTCGCAACATCTGGGCAGAACAGTGACGCAGCGGTATAGTTGCTGCCTTACAGCGCCAGAGACCTAGGTTCATTCCTGACTAAGGGGGCTTGTTTGTATGTAGTTTGTATGTTCTCCCTGTGACTGGGTTACCGTTAACAGTAGCCGGGTTGTGGTTACAAGTAATGCCCCTGTCCCACTTAGGAAACCTGAACGGAAACCTCGGAAGACTTTGCGCCCCACCCAAGGTTTCCGTGCGGTTCCCGGAGGTTTTTGTCAGTCTCCCTAATGGTCGAAAGTGGTTTCCGCTTCTTCTATGTTCCGGCAATTATTTCAAATAATTCAAAACCGGCCGTGACTAAAAATAGGTTGCCGTTTTAAAAATCGGAATTTTTTTAGTCGAAGCTGGTTGTGATGCTAGTTGAAGGTGGTTGCCGGAGGTTGCAGGTTGTACCTTCCACTGCCGATCGCAAGGGAGAGTCCACAACTGTGATTCTAAGCTGTGAATCAACTGAACTGTGACTGCAATGTACTTACAATAAATAATTTGTCAGCCCTTAATGACAATGAAATGAGTGGTTTGGAAATTTGGTGGCCTGCACTCTGCTTGAAATGCTATGAAATTGAATTTGGTGGCCTGCACTCTACTCGAAATGCTATGAAATCGAATTCAGTGGCCTGCACTCTGCTTGAAATGCTATGAAATTGAATTTGGTGGCCTGCACTCTGCTTGAATGTTTTCAAAAGTCATTGATATTTATGTATTGAGAAAGGCACTCACCTAAGATGGTGTAGATCAACGGAGATGGTGACTTGGCACTAAAAGGGAATTGTAGGCTATCACATTAAACATTAAACATTGTACGGGTGCATCACTCAAATCTGATAAGATAATATTCACACAAAAATCTTTTATGTACCTACAGAAAACATGACAGCATTTATCCACTCCTGCAACGCGACTTCTCCAGCCCGTGTCGCGGGGTTGGAACGACCTGGAGCGGGGCCGTACATCGCCCGGTGCGGCTTCATGGCCGTGGGACATTCCAGCGCCCGCCGGGGGCTTCAACATTGCGTCTTTTAGACCGGGAGCGGGGCCGTAAATCGCCCGGCATGGCCTAAAATGGCCGTGGGACTTATCATCGCCCGCCTGGGGCTTGCATATCGGGAGTGACATGGAGAACAGGGGAGAGAAAATACTTTGCCTTCCATCACAGTGGGTCCACTGTGATGGATGTTTGTGTGAATTAAATTGTGTGTATGTCTAGGAAATTGTCTTTGTTTGTATGGCTGTGGAAACAGAATTTCGTTTGAGCCTCACTGAGGCTCAAATGACAATAAATTGCATTGTATATTGATTGCATTTTGTGCATTGTGATTTTTTTCCCCCAAAGTGTACCTTTATGTTAAGGCATATAAGCAATTTTGGTTTGGCACTCCATCTTGCCGAGAGAAATGGTCGAGCAGTGCAAGCATTTTGCCTTAAGTCCACTCTAATTTTAGCCAGTTCCATTTTTTTATGTCAGAATCAACCAAGAATCACATCTTTAATTTTATTAAAAACTAGACTGTGGGACCCGTTAGGCCCCATGTTCACACGGGAGGGCTGGTCCCCCAACGCAATATTCCACCTCTCCACCAATTCCAATATTGGTGGCCAGTTGGGGGGGGTCTTTCTGGAGTGCTAGTATGGGTGTTGTGGGCCGAAGGAACTGGTTTCCAGAGAGCTAGTATGGACATTGTGGGCCAAATGGATTCTTGGGCCGTCAGCTCAGTCACTCAGGCCTGGTGAGCTGGCAGCTCAGTCACTCAAGCCTAGTAGGCTGGCAGTTCAGTCACTCAGGCCTGGTGGGCTGGCAGCTCAGTAACTCAGGCCAGGTGGGCTGGCAGCTCAGTCACTCAAGCCTAGTAGGCTGGCAGTTCAGTCACTCAGGTCTGGTGGGCTGGCAGCTCAGTAACTCAGGCCAGGTGGGCTGGCAGCTCAGTCAAAACATTCAAAAACAATAACAAATAATTAAAATTAAAATAATGGTTTAAACAAGAATACTTAAGGGTGGTAATACTTACTGTAGATCTACATTGCTGTATCTATCTATCCATATATTACTAAACTCTCATCTTGACCACTTCCTGTCTGCATTGTAATTAAATTTGCGCAAAAACGATCCCCATAGTGCTACGACTTTTCAACACTTTACTCACCATTCTCCTCTGCTGCGTCAAATAAGTTTTGTTCCGATCGGTGAAATAGTACAAAGGTTATGAAGGTTTTGAAGGACCCCCCTCCCCCACCCCCCCTCCCCCACAGCCCCCACCTCCCCCACCCCCCCACCCCCACATCCCCCCGTTGGGGAATGGGCTACGTTGGGGGAGACCAGCCCTCCCATGTGACTGGGACCCAACGGGTCCCACTTAGTCTAGTTGAGTAGTAAAATCATGTTGAGTTTGAAGATCAGCTGTGATCTTCTGGGAATACTGGAGCAGAACCGAGAGGTCAAATGGCTGACATCTGTTTCTATTTCTGTTCTTTGTTCTGTTTCTGTTCTGTTTCCTGACACTCCAGATAAACTTCTCTTTCTGTATTTGTTTGGAAGCTAACAAAAACCATGATCCTTCTGAATCCAGCCAATCTTAAATCTAAAATGTCATTATGGTGTCATTTTATATCTGAAGATATAATATTTTATCTTTCAAACTCTTGCTGCTCAAAAGTCATTGTCACCTGTTTATAAATGAGTAAATTATAAAATTCACTGAGCCTATCTATCCTCCTACAGAGATAAATTAATCCAAGGGATTCATTTCTTACCGTAGAAACAATATCATTGATGCAAAAGATTAATTGCTCTAGTCCACACTGGTAATAATCCACATCATAAAACATGAATGTGATATTTTATTTAACTTATTTTTTCTTCCTCATGGTTCCTTAACTTTTAAGACTTTACGCAGAGTTTACTTTAAAGATGCAACATTTATTTGAACATCAGAATTGTACTTAATATCACTGTTATATGTTGTAAGAAATCATCCCTCATTAAGCAATACAATGCTTGAGATTACATCCCTATTCTCAAATTATTTTCCAGAATGATAATTCACAACTCACAATTTCCAAATGAGTCTGATCACTGGACACTATGGCCAAAACATTCCAGTATTTACCAATAAGATCCAGGTCGTTGTTTCTTATGTAAAGTGCTGCTTCTAGAATGGTTCAGAATGCCCAGCCTGTTGAGTGCTCTGACCCCTTTCACCACCCCTCCGTCACCCCCCCCCCCCCCCCCATCTCCTCCCCCCCAATGGTTTCCTCCCTGCTTTATATTTGAGACCTCTGGACATTAAAGGTTGATTTTATGTGAGTTGTTTGGATTATTTTTCTTTGCATCTGTTCACTGTATTAAAGCCAACATTTAGAAATTTGGATAAGAACAGAAAATGCTGTGAATCCACTTTGGATCTGGCAGCATCTGAGGAGAAGCATTTCAAGTCAATAAGCTATCCTGGAAATAATACATTTGATTGATTACATGGACCCCTAAATCGTTTTGAGCCTCCACAAATCTTAATTTCTCAAAGCAAAATGTGAATCTATTTTGGCCACATTCACTTATATTGAAATCCATGTGCCACAAATTTGCCTTCTTACTTAATCTATCAATGTCTATGGGACTTAGCATACTCACCAATCTCGGTGACATCCACAAACATGGATATATGACTCTCTGTCACTTTAGCCAAGTCAGTAATAAATGTAGTTTAAGCCCCAGCACAGAATCTTTTGAGGCACCAATTGTTCTTTCTTCCAACTTTAGCACATTATCATCTTGGTTCAGCTGCTCCTGACCGGTACAATCCCCCCCAAGAGTGCTGTAGCCTCTCACCTGCTGGCAAACTCGAAGGTTGCCACATTCAAGAAGCCCGACAAGAAGTGAGATGGAGCCCGACAAAGTACATCTCTTCTTAACCATCCTCAAGCCCACTTTCTAATCCATACACTCCGGTTAATGTAGACAAAGGCCTGTCCTCTGCTAAAGCTGGGAAAGCAGCAGGTGTTGATGGGATCTACCCGGAATTTCTGAACAACCTTGGCCCCCATGGACGCAACTGTCTGGCTGCTTTTTTCACCCCTGTCCATCATAGTGGAATTATCCCTAAGGCCTGGAGAGAGTCTAAAGTCATCGCCATCCTCAAGCCTGGGAAATCTGCTGATGATCCAGCTAGTTACCGACCCATCTCCCTCTTGTGTACATCCTACAAGCTGTTTGAGCGCCTCCTGCCTGCCAGGATTTCTCCACTGGTAGAACATGTTCTGCTCAGATAGCAAGCTGGCTTTAGACCTGGTAGAAGCTGTGCAGATCAAGTCCTTGCCCTCACTATCAACATAGAGGCTGGCTTCCAACGTGCCCTGAAAACTGGTGTTGCTCTCATCGATCTGTCATCCACTGTGTGGAGACATGGTCTGTTGCTGAAAGATTGCAGAATCTTGAAGTGCCAAACCACCATGTGTACCCTCTCATCCATCCTCAGCAACCGTAGATTTAGGCTCTTGCTAGGGAACCAGACCAGCTCCGTCAGGACCCTGAATGATGGTCTCCCCTAGGGCTCTGTCCTAGCTCCCCTACTCTTCAACATTTATGTGAGTGACATGCCAACTACCTTGTCCAGGAAGTTTGCATATGCAGATGACCTTGCCCTTGCCTACCAGGGAGCTGCCCTTGAGGCTATCAGCAGAGTGCTAACCCAAGTACTTCACTTTCTGGCGACTTCGCCCTAACCTATCTAAGACAACTGTCACTGCCTTTCACCTCAGCAATCGGCTCGCCAATGCAAAGCTCCGAGTGTCCTTTTGTGGTAAGCCAGTAAAGAGTGAAGAATTCCCCCAAGTACCTCGGAGTTACCCTGGATCACACCCTCGCCTATCGTGAACACCTGAAGAGGGTGGGTGATAAACTGAAAGCAAGGGTCAACATCATCAGGAAACTTGCAGGCAACAGCTGAGGGTCCAATGCACACATCCTCCGTACTGCAAGCTTAGCCCGAGTTTACTGAACAGCCGAGTTTTGCTCAGCAGCTTCAGATTTTTTTATTTTTTTTCAGATTCAGATTCAACTTTAATTGTCATTGTCAGTGTACAATACAGAGACAACGAAATGCAGTGGGCTAATAGCTGCCACACCAAACGAGTTGACACTGTCCTTAACTCTGCAATGAGGATCATCACAGGGACGCTTAAGTCAACACCATTGCAGTCCTTCCTCATATCGCCCCTCCCAGCATATGCAGAAGGAAGAGGATGTTAAAAGATTGGCGCACCATCGAGGCTAACCCTGACCTTCCCATCCATGCTGACTTGAACAATCTTCCCAACATGCACCTGAAGTCCCACAAATCCTTCTGGTCTTCAGCCAAATCCCTGGAAGACTTTGACTCCAAGACAGAGTGGTGCAGAGCCTGGAAAGATGCCAGCACCAACAACGGAGAGGTCATCACAGATCCCACAGTGAAACCACCGGGATTTGAACTCCATCACAAGCAATGGCTAACCCCGAACAGAATCCGCACCCTCCAGATTGTGCGTATGTGCGGGGTCTCGGGCCAGAACGTTTGTCCATCTCTCTTTGAAAAACAGCCACACCATTAGTTACATCAAAAGGAACTCTGCAGTAGTGGTATAATTTCCCATTTGCTTCAAACATTTTTTTTTTCCTCTCTTTTTTTTGTATGGCTTTGCAAATATTTGATTAGTGTATAAATGTAAATAATTTGGTGTACACATGGAAATAGATGCTTATAGCTGCTAAATGTGTATAAGATAATTATAAGCAGTTGAATAAGGGGTGGGAATTAATAAGCTTTGGCTTTTTCCTGCTCCTTTTCAGACACATACGATTCATTTATTTATAAAGATTGTTTATGACACTTTATAAATATTCTTGTTTTGTTTTTTTTGTTTTTTTGTATGCTGTTTCATACTTGCTTTTTATTTTTTAGTCTGTTCGAAATAAAGGATTTATTATTATTATTATAAACACAGTGTGTTTCTTCTCTGATTCTTTCAAAGGAATTTGGTAGTCAGCACTTTTTAGGTCAAAAGTAGTGAATATGCTATACTTAGCTAATGTATTGATAATCTCTTCTATATGAGGTAATGGATATGCATCAAGCTCCGTAACTGGTTTATAGTTTGAGAGTAATCAATGCAGTCTCTTTCTATTTCTCTCCAAGGGGTCCTTAATCACGACAACTTGTGCCCTCCAAGGGGAAGAGCTGGGTTCTATGATACCTTCTCGTAAAAGATTAGTTACTTCTGTTTCTTGGTTTCTTGGTTTCTTGGTCCTCCAAAATATTCCAAATGGAATTTAAACTGTGTTGATAAAGTTTCTGTCATCTTTACTAAAATGTCTTGATTTTGTAGCAATTGGTTTGCACTTAGAGGATAAATTAGTGAATAATGATGGACATTCAACGGATGTAGTAGAAAAACCACACAATATTGGTGGCTCTGACAATACAAGATCAGGCATAGTTCTTCATACACTATTTAAAGTGATCTGTGCTATTTCTGAAAATCCTGACGTAGAATTATATCGCTACACACATTTTTCAAAATACCAAGACATACAGATTTATAACTTATATCAGTCTGAAGAAGGGTTTCGGCCCGAAACGTTGCCTATTTTCTTCGCTCCATAGATGCTGCTGCACCCGCTGAGTTTCTCCAGCTTTTTTGTGTACCTCAGATTTATAATTAGTTTTGTTCAGAATAAAGTCTACAATACAAGATCCAATAATTTGAGTATTGAGAGTTATCAGAGCCACCGAGATTTCTCTATTTGAAGGAATTATAGTTAGATTTAGTCGGGACACAACTTGTTCACATAAAACTTTCAAAAATTCCAGAATCAAGTAGTACATTAAGTGTATGGCCATTGATGGATACCGTTGTAGCTGCATGAGACAAGCTCTGAGGAAATGCAGCTGTAATTGCACATAAAGAAGGCATATACATGGCAGCAGTCACACTTTCAGTAGTTGCTTTGGACTTGCATAATCTAGAGTAATGTCCCTTCTTGCCACAACTATTACAAGTTGCCTCTTGAGCAGGACATATCTCTCTATTATGAATATTACCCCCGCAAAAGTAACACTTCCTTATTGAATAGGTATATGCTGTAGCAAGGGCACATTTATCAGTAGAAATTGTTTCAACTTGCTCCATATTAGTACTTGGGTGAGATTATTTTGTAGTAGTTGCAGCAGAGTACACATTAGATGAGCCATAAGCATCTGAATTTTTCTGAGCTAAGTCTAATGAGTAAGCTTGATTGTAAGCTGACTGTAAATCCAAGGTTTTGTTTTCTTATAGTCTCTGTCGTATTAAAGGCAATGCCAAACCATTGATAAAAGAGTCTCAAATAAGTTCCTGTCGATATTGATCAGTTGTAACTGCTTTGAAGGCACAGTCTTTACTAAGTCTTTGAAGTTCTTGTAAAAATTCATCACGTGACTCACCAGGTTTTTGTTTACAAGAAGCAAGGAGGTGTCGAGCAAATATTACATTGGGTGTCTTAACGAAGAGTACATCTCTTAGTACATCAATAGCAGAATCATGTTGTACATTCCTCCATGTAATCATATACATCATAAGAGGCAGAGCTTATTAATGTCATGAATCTGTCTGATGCATTGTCGCCACACTCATCAAATAAGTTATTTTGTGTACAAAGCCAGTGCTTCCATTGCTTTGCAGCAGTAGGTGAGTTGGGATCCAGATCCAAGCGTTGTG